>NC_081414.1:552884891-553186874 GCF_030272615.1 Cryptomeria japonica | reverse complement strand
TTTACTTTTATTCATTTTTGCTAAGTGGTTAAAGAATCACATTAAGAATGTTAAAAATTGTTTAACACTAATTCACCCCCCCTCTCAGTGTTCGTTGATTCCAACAATTGGTATGAGATCTTAGTTCCTCAAAAGAAGCCTAACATCTTGAGGAGGATCCAAAAAAGTGAATCAATGGATTTTGGTAGTCTGAAGAATTAGCTTGTTGTAGCACTTGAGGATCTTGATCAAGCTCAAGATGAGGTCGGGAAAGTGAAATTAAACCTTAAGGATGTTGAGAAATTCATTGAATCATTGAAGGATCAGTTGAACAAGTCAAGGGAGAAGACAAAGGAACTTATTGATAAGCTAAAGGAGAAATAAATTAAATGCATTTATGAAGAAGCCCTGAAGGAGAAGACAAAAGAGTGTGCAAGACTTGCTAGAGCTAATGTTGTTTAGAAGAATGAGATGGAAGCCATTGTGATGAGATTAACAAAAGAGATTGAGGAAAGGAAGAAGAATGAGGAGAAGCTTGCTCAGTCTCTAAAAGATAAATCTGAAGAATGTTGTAGACTTGAGAGTGAGAATGGACAACTTAAGCATGGCCTCCTAGACTCTAGACAACGTGAGGAAGATCTTGAAAGGTAGATCATTCTTATTAGATATGATCTTGATGTTGCAAATGAGTACAAGGAAAAGTTTCAGGTTAGCTTAGCCAAGCTTGATGAGATGCTTTCTAGTTAGAAGAATCCTAAAGACACTCAAGGTCTTGGATTTGAGAAGGGTGAAAGCTCCAAATTAGCATAGTAGAAGAACAACTCAAGAAATCCTTTGGGAAGGCAGCCTAATTCTCATAGCTTCAATGGTAACTATTTTGTTTGCAACAAATTTGATCATATGGATACACAATGCATAGATAGGGTGATCAATAATGGTTCATCTTTTACCGATCAATGTTTCAAATGCAATAAGTAGGTCCATAAGGCAAATGTATGCAAAACTATGATGAATAACTTTCAAAATAGGAGAAATATTAGATCAATAATGGTTTTGACATGCTACTAATCAATACAGATCAAGGGGAAATTAGATGAAATTTAGACCTATGCAAGGAAATATTGTTTGATATGTTTGCAACAAATCCGGTCACATTGCAAAATATTATAGAAGAAAAAATGTGAATAGGAGAGGTCTAGAAGACAAGAACAAGAATGTGAAGCCAGATGAGAAGGGAAAAGAAAAATTTGAAGAGATTAGAGAACAAATGAAGAAGAATTGGGTTAACAAGAGTGATGATAATGTAGTGAATGGGTCTACACCTAATTTTGATGTTGGAACCTCATCCAGTAACTAGGCTAAGGCATCCAACCTTGGGGGAAGTTTTCATGAAAATCTTTTCAAACCCCTTGTTTGAGATCTGTAACTAATTCTGGTAGGTTGCATAGGTATATGTGATGATCGCAGATGCTAATGATGGATTTTTGGAAGAGTTTGTACACATTTGAGGATCCAGAGAAGAATTCCTAAGAGACACAGAGTATCCAGAAGTATTAGGGTTAAGTGCATTTATCACAATGAAAAGTTAGCTATTAACCTTTCATTAGCTATTAACCTTTCATTTTTCACTTTGCATTTGAAGTGAAAGAGAAGAAGAGTGTAGTGAAGTAGAATTTGTAGAGATTTCAAGCAATATCTAGATTTGGTGTGCGATCTTGCATCCAATTGAAAGGTATTTAACAGTGAAACCCCTTTTTGGTTGAATTTTGAAATTTGAATTTGCAAGATGGCTGCATCTAGTAAAACAAATCCTTTGGTTATTGGAATCACTGAGCATGCACGACCGAATTTCAAGAATCATCCATTCATTTCAATGGAAGATGATCCAAAGAGTGTGTTTTCATCTATGCCCTACAAAGTATTGCACATTGAAGAAATTAGGGTTTACATGAAATGTTCCATTGAGGAATTAGGAATCTCTCAAATGTTGAATCTATACAATAATCAGTTATCTGATAAGAGTTCAATGTTGAAACCAAAATTTTAAGGATTGGAAGACAAGGGTTTTGCAAACTTTGTTAGGTTTTTGATGTTCTATGAACAAGAATAGATCAAATTCATATTGATCCAAGTACACAATGAATTCATATGGTTGGACAAGCCACACAAGATCACAAAGACAGTTATTCAAGTTGTAACGGGATTGTGTGCATTTGGTGAGCTACCATCTTTGAAGGCTGTGTGGAAATGACAATGTGACTAATGCAATAGGGTAAAAATTTGATAAACAAGCCATGACAATCAACGACATCATGGAGCATGATATCAGGTTTGCATTTATGGTGATTGGCTATAAGATCTATGGGGTTATTTCAAAAACTTCCAGAAGGAAATGCATGAGAGGGAAAGAATCCCTAAGAATATTATGGAGAAATATCAAAACACCATCTATTTTATGGTAGACATAGATCAATATTTGATGGAAGTTGTAGAGGATCAGATGGTATGGATTATGCCAATGAGCCATGAGGTTGTAGAACATATTTTGGAAGCATATCCACAACATTTATTGAGTAAACTGGTGGACCCTAACGAGGAGAGGTTTAGAACATACAAGGAGAAGAGTTGAAAACTTGATTAGTAGTTCAAGAAATTGGTGATCCAAAAGAAGGTAAGAAAGGAGGTAGAGGCTCTTGCAGAGAGCATGGGGATACCAAAGGAAGTGATCTGGAAGGCTAGAGAGGAGAACATTCTCTTTGAGGAGCAGACTATGAAGAAGGAATCTAAACTGAAAGTGCCTGAGCCTAAGCCAAGGAAATCTAGAAGCATAACTCCCTCCTCCATTCCTACAAAGCTAGCAAGAAAGCCCAAATATTAAGTCAAGCCATCCAGTGATAGTGAGAAGAAGAGGAAGATAGAAAAATTTGTTACTGTGGATGATGAGGAGACCAAGTTGGGTGAAGCTATAAAGGAGATGAAGGCTAAAGTTGCTAAAGCTACCAAAGTTGCAAAATAAAAACTATCTGGTGGAGCCAAGCCTGGTAATAAATCTAAGGCATCTAATGATGTAGAACAATCTTTAGTTCTTCGCAATCTTGCATCAACCAAAAAACATTTCTTTTCAGTTTGTTTTCTGTTTTGCATTTTTAGAATTTATTACTGCATTTTCTTGCATTTTCTCACTGGATCTTGCAGAGCTAGAATTTGCATGTAAACATGATTATCTTCCTTATTCCTGAACCACATTTCGTTTGGATCATTTTTTGATAAATTATTGCTTTGGGATTTCAAGACATTTTTCTGGCTCAGAACACCGAAACTGCTTGGACCTATTTTCTATTGGTCAATCTTGTGGATCCTTTCTATAGCTTGTGGAGATTTAGTTCATTGATTCCAATGTTCCTTGGTGTGGCAAACCTTCCCTCTAATCTGCAATTCTTCCTTTGGATTTCTTAGAGTATTTTCATTGGCCGAGGCCGACCTGGTGGTTTTACACGTTTGATCTTTTTCTTCGGCATTTGATCCCTCTTGGGCTAACACAAATCTCTATTGATCATATAAATCAATGTAATTAAGAATCATAATTCATTCAAGAGAATAAAAAAGAGGTATCTGAAGATTTAGAGGTTCGGAGTTGATCAATTTTGTAATTGAGCATGTATGTAGTAGGCTAGTGAAGAATGATAATGTGGCTAATGCAATAGGGTCAAAATTTGATAAACGAGCAATGGTAATCAACGACATCATGGAGCATGATATCAAGTTTGCATTTATGGTGATTGGCTAGAAGATCTATTATTCTAGCAGAGAAATTTTTTTTTTTGGTATTGCTATATATGTCGCCTATGAAATGATGAGAGAAAACAAGAAGTATGATCTTTGTGAGTTGCTTTGGAGTGAGATTATTAAGAATATAAATAAGATAAAAGAAAATAAGAAACATCCATTCAAGTTTAGAACATTGCTTCTATGTTTGTTTTTCTTCTTTATGAAAGAGGTTTCAGGTGTTGGGCAAGTGCAGTGGGCCTTTGACAGGCCGATAGGAGTTTAGATTTGGGAATACTTATATAATTTTGGTGACTCTAAGGTATGGAATAAGAATCTATGGGGTTATTTCAAAAACTTCCAGAAGGAAATGCATGAGAGGGAAAGAATCCCTAAGAATATTATGGAGAAATATCAAAACACCGTCTGTTTTATGGTAGACACAGATCAATATTTGATGGAAGTTGTAGAGGATCAGATGGTATGGATTATGCCAATGAGCCATGAGGTTGTAGAACATATTTTGGAAGCATATCCACAACATTTATTGAGTAAACTGGTGGACCCTGACGAGGAGAGGTTTAGAACATACAAGGAGAAGAGTTGAAAACTTGATTAGTAGTTCAAGAAATTGGTGATCCAAAAGAAGGTAAGAAAGGAGGTAGAGGCTCTTGCAGAGAGCATGGGGATACCAAAGGAAGTGTCCTGGAAGGCTAGAGAGGAGAGCATTCTCTCTGAGGAGCAGTCTATGAAGAAGGAATCTAAACCGAAAGTGCCTAAGCCTAAGCCAAGGCAATCTAGAAGCATAACTCCCTCCTCCATTTCTGCAAAGCTAGCAAGAATGCCCAAATATTAAGACAAGCCATCCAGTGATAGTGAGAAGAAGAGGAAGACAAAAAAATTTGTGACTATGGATGATGAGGAGACCAAGTTGGATGAAGCTATAAAGGAGATGAAGGCTAAAGTTGCTAAAGCTACCAAAGTTGCAAAAGAAAAACTATCTGGTAGAGCCAAGCTTGGTAATAAATCTAAGGCATCTGATGATGTAGAAGAATCTTTAGTTCTTCGCAATCTTGCATCAACCAAAAAACATTTCTTTTCAGTTTGTTTTCTATTTTGCATTTTTAGAATTTATTACTATATTTTCTTGCGTTTTCTCACTGGATCTTGTGGAGCTGGATTTAGCATGAAAGCATGATTATCTCCCGTATTCCTGAACTGCATTTCATTTGGATCATTTTCTGATAAATTATTGCTTCGGGATTTCAAGACATTTTTCTGGCTTAGAACATCGAAACTTCTTGGACCTATTTTCTATTGGTCAATCTTGTGGATCCTTTCTATAGCTTGCAAAGATTCAGTTCATTGATTCCAATGTTCCTTAGTGTGGCCAACCTTCCCTCTAATCTGCACTTCTTCCTTTGGATTTCTCAGAGTATTTTCATTGGTGGAGGCCAACCTGGTGGTTTTACACGTTTGATCTTTTTCTTCAGCATTTGATCCCTCTTGGGCTAACACAAATCTCTATTGATCATATAAATCAATGTAATTAAGAATCATAATTCATTCAAGAGAATACAAAAGAGGTATCTGAAGATTTATAGGTCCGGAGTTGATCGATTCTTTATTTGAGCATGTATGTAGTAGGCTAGAGAATAATGATAATGTGACTAATGCAAAAGGGTCAAAATTTGATAAACAAGCAATGACAATCAATGACATCATGGAGCATGATATCAGGTTTGCATTTATGGTGATTGGCTATAAGATCTATTATTCTAGCAGAGAAAATTTTGTTTTTGGTACTGCTATATATGTTGCCTATGAAATGATGAGAGAAAACAAGAATTATGATCTTTGTGAGTTGCTTTGGAGTGAGATTATTAAAAATATAAATAAGATAAAAGAAAATAAGAAACATCCATTCAAGTTTAGAACATTGCTTCTATGTTTGTTTTTCTTCTTTATGAAAGAGGTTTCAAGTGTTGGGCAAGTGCAGTGGGCCTTTGACAGGCTGGTAGGAGTTTAGATCCATGAATACTTATATAATTTTTATGACTCTAAGGTATGGAATAAGAATCTATGGGGTTATTTCAAAAACTTCTAGAAGGAAATGCATGAAAGGGAAAGAATCCCTAAGAATATTATGGAGAAATATCAAAAAACCATCTATTTTATGGTAGACACAGATCAATATTTGATGGAAGTTGTAGAGGATCAGATGGTATGGATTATGCGAATGAGCCATGAGGTTGTAGAACATATTTTGGAATCATATGCACAACATTTATTAAGTAAACTGGTGGACCCTGACGAGGAGAGGTTTAGAACATACAAGGAGAAGAGTTGAAAACTTGATCAATAGTTCAAGAAATTGGTGATCCAAAAGAAGGTAAGAAAGGAGGTAGAGGCTCTTGCAGAGAGCATGGGGATACCAAAGGAAGTGGTCTGGAAGGCTAGAGAGGAGAGCATTCTCTCTGAGGAGCAGTCTATGAAGAAGGAATCTAAATCGAAAGTGCCTAAGCCTAAGCCAAGGCAATCTAGAAGCATAGCTCCCTCCTCCATTTCTGCAAAGCTAGCAAGAATGCCCAAATATTAAGACAAGCCATCCAGTGATAGTGAGAAGAAGAGGAAGACAAAAAAATTTGTGACTATGGATGATGAGGAGACCAAGTTGGATGAAGCTATAAAGGAGATGAAGGCTAAAGTTGCTAAAGCTACCAAAGTTGCAAAAGAAAAACTATCTGGTAGAGCCAAGCTTGGTAATAAATCTAAGGCATCTGATGATGTAGAAGAATCTTTAGTTCTTCGCAATCTTGCATCAACCAAAAAACATTTCTTTTCAGTTTGTTTTCTATTTTGCATTTTTAGAATTTATTACTATATTTTCTTGCATTTTCTCACTGGATCTTGTGGAGCTGGATTTAGCATGAAAGCATGATTATCTCCCGTATTCCTGAACTGCATTTTATTTGGATCATTTTCTGATAAATTATTGCTTCGGGATTTCAAGACATTTTTCTGGCTTAGAACATCGAAACTTCTTGGACCTATTTTCTATTGGTCAATCTTGTGGATCCTTTCTATAGCTTGCAAAGATTCAGTTCATTGATTCCAATGTTCCTTAGTGTGGCCAACCTTCCCTCTAATCTGCACTTCTTCCTTTGGATTTCTCAGAGTATTTTCATTGGTGGAGGCCAACCTGGTGGTTTTACACGTTTGATCTTTTTCTTCGGCATTTGATCCCTCTTGGGCTAACACAAATCTCTATTGATCATATAAATCAATGTAATTAAGAATCATAATTCATTCAAGAGAATACAAAAGAGGTATCTGAAGATTTATAGGTCCGGAGTTGATCGATTCTTTATTTGAGCATGTATGTAGTAGGCTAGAGAAGAATGATAATGTGACTAATGCAAAAGGGTCAAAATTTGATAAAAAAGCAATGACAATCAATGACATCATGGAGCATGATATCAGGTTTGCATTTATGGTGATTGGCTATAAGATCTATTATTCTAGCAGAGAAAATTTTGTTTTTGGTACTGCTATATATGTTGCCTATGAAATG
Source organism: Cryptomeria japonica (assembly GCF_030272615.1). NCBI lineage: Eukaryota > Viridiplantae > Streptophyta > Pinopsida > Cupressales > Cupressaceae > Cryptomeria > Cryptomeria japonica. The sequence continues at coordinate 553,179,556 of NC_081414.1, read as the reverse complement.
ATGAGAGAAAACAAGAATTATGATCTTTGTGAGTTGCTTTGGAGTGAGATTATTAAAAATATAAATAAGATAAAAGAAAATAAGAAACATCCATTCAAGTTTAGAACATTGCTTCTATGTTTGTTTTTCTTCTTTATGAAAGAGGTTTCAAGTGTTGGGCAAGTGCAGTGGGCCTTTGACAGGCTGGTAGGAGTTTAGATCCATGAATACTTATATAATTTTTATGACTCTAAGGTATGGAATAAGAATCTATGGGGTTATTTCAAAAACTTCTAGAAGGAAATGCATGAAAGGGAAAGAATCCCTAAGAATATTATGGAGAAATATCAAAAAACCATCTATTTTATGGTAGACACAGATCAATATTTGATGGAAGTTGTAGAGGATCAGATGGTATGGATTATGCCAATGAGCCATGAGGTTGTAGAACATATTTTGGAATCATATGCACAACATTTATTAAGTAAACTGGTGGACCCTGACGAGGAGAGGTTTAGAACATACAAGGAGAAGAGTTGAAAAATTGATCAATAGTTCAAGAAATTGGTGATCCAAAAGAAGGTAAGAAAGGAGGTGGAGGCTCTTGCAGAGAGCATGGGGATACCAAAGGAAGTGGTCTGGAAGGCTAGAGAGGAGAGCATTCTCTCTGAGGAGCAGTCTATGAAGAAGGAATCTAAACCGAAAGTGCCTAAGCCTAAGCCAAGGCAATCTAGAAGCATAACTCCCTCCTCCATTCCTGCAAAGCTAGCAAGAAAGCCCAAATATTAAGTCAAGCCATCCAGTGATAGTGAGAAGAAGAGGAAGATAGAAAAATTTGTGACTGTGGATGATGAGGAGACCAAGTTGGATGAAGCTATAAAGGAGATGAAGGCTAAAGTTGCTAAAGCTACCAAAGTTGAAAAAGAAAAACTATCTGGTGGAGCCAAGCCTGGTAATAAATCTAAGGCATCTGATGATGTAGAAGAATCTTTAGTTCTTCGCAATCTTGCATCAACCAAAAAACATTTCTTTTTAGTTTGTTTTCTGGTTTGTATTTTTAGAATTTATTACTGCATTTTCTTGCATTTTCTCACTGGATCTTATGGAGCTAGATTTTGCATGTAAACATGATTATCCTCCTTATTCCTGAACCGCATTTCATTTGGATCATTTTCTGATAAATTATTGCTTCGGGATTTCAAGACATTTTTCTGGCTTAGAACACCGAAACTGCTTGGACCTATTTTCTATTGGTCAATCTTGTGGATCCTTTCTATAACTTGCGGAGATTCAGTTCATTGATTCCAATGTTCCTTGGTGTGGCCAACCTTCCCTCTAATCTGCGCTTCTTCCTTTGGATTTATCAGAGTATTTTCATTGGCGGAGGTCGACCTGGTGGTTTTACATGTTTGATCTTTTTGTTTAGCATTTGATCCCTCTTGGGCTAACACAAATCTTTGTTGATCGTATAAATCAATGTAATTAAGAATCATAATTCATTCAAGAGAATAAAAAAGAGGTATCTTAAGATTTAGAGGTCCGGAGTTGATCGATTCTGTAATTGAGCATGTATGTAGTAGGCTAGTGAAGAATGATAATGTGGCTAATGCAATAGGGTCAAAATTTGATAAATGAGCAATGATAATCAACGACATCATGGAGCATGATATCAGGTTTACATTTATGGTGATTGGCTGTAAGATCTATTATTCTAGCAGAGAAAATTTTGTTTTTGGTACTGCTATATATGTCGCCTATGAAATGATGAGAGAAAACAAGAAGTATGATCTTTGTGAGTTGCTTTGGAGTGAGATTATTAAGAATATAAATAAGATAAAAGAAAATAAGAAACATCCATTCAAGTTTAGAACATTGCTTCTATGTTTGTTTTTCTTCTTTATGAAAGAGGTTTCAGGTGTTGGGCAAGTGTAGTGGGCCTTTGACAGGCCGGTAGGAGTTTAGATCCGTGAATACTTATATAATTTTGGTGACTCTAAGGTATGGAATAATAATCTATGGGGTTATTTCAAAAACTTCTAGAAGGAAATGCATGAGAGGGAAAGAATCCCTAAGAATATTATGGAGAAATATCAAAACACCATCTGTTTTATGGTAGGCATAGATCAATATTTGATGGAAGTTGTAGAGGATCAGATGGTATGGATTATGCCAATTAGCCATGAGGTTGTAGAACATATTTTGGAAGCATATGCACAAAATTTATTGAGTAAACTGGTGGACACTGATGAGGAGAGGTTTAGAACATACAAGGAGAAGAGTTGAAAACTTGATCAGTAGTTCAAGAAATTGGTGATCCGAAAGAAGGTAAGAAAGGAGGTAGAGGCTCTTACACAGAGCATGGGGATACCAAAGGAAGTTGTCTGGAAGGCTAGAGAGGAGAACATTTTCTCTGAGGAGCAATCTATGAAGAAGGAATCTAAACCAAAAGCGCCTAAGCCTAAGCCAAGGCAATCTAGAAGCATAACTCCATCCTCCATTCCTGCAAAGCTAGCAAGAAAGCCCAAATATTAAGTCAAGCCATCTAGTGATAGTGAGAAGAAGAGGAAGACAGAAAAATTTGTGACTGTGGATGATGAGGAGAACAAGTTGGATGAAGCTATAAAGGAGATGAAGGCTAAATGTCATGCCCAAAATTTAGGGCAAAAATGGAATGATTTTTTTTAAAATACTAATTAATTAACAAGTTCGCTCACACGACATGCGCTAATGTATTTGCCATTTCTATATTCGAGCTAATTCTTATACAAACCAAGTATCGAATATTAATTAAATTTTATTTGCGGAAATCTAAATGGTTTAATTTTATCTTCACAAGATACCTAGTCATTAAATTAATTAAATCAAACTCATTAAAAGAAATAGAAGATGAAGATAAATTCAATCTCCAATAAGACTATATAGTCTAAAAATCCATTTTTAATTCAATAATTATAATAATCGTTTAAAGTGTCATTTAATTTAGATAATTTAATTTACACAGGCAAAATTAATTTTGAGTAGCCATTAATTGGCTTGGAAAGCTAATTAAAAATTATTCTCCTAGCATCCGTTTTGACCTCAAAATGAAGGGTGCTTAGATTAATCCCTTTAAAATCCAACTTAAAATTTAATGCTCTAATTAAATTAACTAGGGCATGATTAAGTATTTATCACACTAAATACTTTTTAAAAATATAAGACTAGGCTTTATTCTTTAAAATTATATATATATATTTTTAAACTTCCTATTAGAATATCATATAGAGGTATTTAAATATTTAAAAACTCTATATAATTACATACCCAAAAAAATAACATATATATAAATATTTATATATATATATATATTTAAACATCTAAAAGAACTTTCCAACTTAATAGCCATTTTGCCTTTCAACCCTAATTAGGGATTTTCTTATTATAAAATGGCCCTAAACTAAATGAGTTAAACATTTAATTTTATTTTATTACCCTAGCCCTACCCGGGCTAGGGTTTAATATATATATTTTTTGTTTAACCCCATGTTGCAGGGCCGAGTTAAGGGAGAGTTAGCGGCACAGAGGTGGATCAAGGAGAGCCGGGGTTTTTTTGGAGGTGACCTGGCCATGGCCGCCCACTGTGCATTGCACAGTGTTCGGCCTTGCCACCCACTATTCAGCGCACAGTGTGCGGCCCTGTCGTCCACTATGCACTGCACAATGTGCAGCAACGCCATGCACTGTGCATGCATTGCATAGTGCGTGGCTCCGCTGGTCACTGTGCATTGCACAGTGCGCGGCTTGCCCGCCGTTCACTGTGCGATGCACAGTGCTCAACCCCCTTTTTCCTTTTTTTTATTTTTATTTTTTTTATATATATTTTTAAAAAAATTTATATATATATATATATATATATATATATATATCTCAATATATATTTTACATGCAAATTTTTTTTAAGACAAAATAACAAAGGCAAATCATTATGTTAAATAAAATATATATATATATATGGTAAATAAAGTTAGGCTTACATTTTCATTTATTTTGCAGGGTATTTATATGACATGTTAATATAAAAATATATATATAGATATATTCATGGTTTCTACATGTATATAAAAATATATATATATATATATATATATATATATATATATATATATTTATTTATAACTAATAGTATTATTTCTTTTTCTTAAACTAACATCGTAATCATGAAATATTTTGATTTACCATTGTAGGAAAGGAAATATAGAATAAGTCTATTTTAATGGTGATATATTTTCCAGAACTATATTGTACTCTATTGATTTACAGAAAACAGAATTCTAAAAATTATTTTTTTTAAAACCACAATATGCATGCAACATAGTTATTGTCTTTCTTATTTATTTTTTTATTTATTTTTAGATGCTAAAAGAAAATGGAATAAATCTACTGCTAAACTATTTATCATAGCACATCAAATATATATATATATATATATATATATATATTTGAACTTAGGAAATACTATTTTAGGAATGCATTATACTTTTCTGCAATAAATACATTCATTGATTTTACAACTAACACAGCAACTACATAAACACCTTTTTTTTTAATACTTAAAATCTAACAGCAAATACAACTCATATTTTTCTGCAAGTAGAATGAAGATAAAATTCTCAGGATAAAAAGAAGAACACAGATTTAATTAAAACTGATTTTTCCATATTCCAAAAAAAACTATTGCATGCAAATCAAAAGCAACCCTTTTTTTTTTCAAAATAGAAAATAGAAGCATATCTAGCATTTTACAACTCTAAAGATATTCTACAAAATTTCAGGATGTTTCTTTATTTAACTACAATAACATATCTCATGTCTATATTTCAAATTTACAACTTGCCTCTCATTTCAACGAATGAGGGTGTATTTCTTCTATCAAAACTAATAACTGCAAATGAATTTAGATTTCTTCAACAATAAACTTCTGCAACTTTTCACTTTTCCTATTCTTTTCTCTTGACATTCCTGCATAATAAATCACAATATGACCATGGAGTGCTCACCTCCCAGCCTAGGCTAACTGGTAGCCACCCCCGAGCTCGGAGAACCAAGCCCTAGACGGGTAACAAACATGCAAACACATAGAAGGCAGGAAGCACACAAATTCCAAACACACTCCCAACTTGGCTACACTGCACCACACTTTGGTGATTACCTTTTCAAGGGTGGTAGTGGACCAATACCCTGAGGAGAACTGCAAGTATGGAAAACAAGTAGCCACCTCATGGCACAATAAATACATCAAGAATTTCAACCCCTTAATCCTTATGCCCCCCAAAGGCATTCTAGCCTTATATCCCTCCTTATGACCCCCATTGCACAAACAGGCCATGCAGCAAGGGTCACACAAAGATCCCTTGTGATCGCTCTCAAACGAGAGTCTCTCACTCAAGGGTTGTCACTGCTACAACCCACAAGATCCTCTTCTCTCCCAAGAGTAAGAGTTCTTGAGAAAACTCCCAAAACACAAACAAAACATAATGCAAAATACCAAATGAAATTCTTAAAATAAAAAATTCAAGAACACAGATTTCTTACACCAACATACTTCCAAACACATGCAAGAAAGGAGACATTTTAAAGAATAATGAAACCAACCTTAATCTGCCCAAAGGTAGGATAATATTTGAGGAATAGCTGCCCAATCCACAGATCTTCTTCTTCTACCCTTAGCCAATTTTTTTTCTATTCAAATCTTTTCTATTCTATTCAAAATTTTCTTTGTCTCCAAAAATGGAGAGTGGGTGATTACCCTCAAATTCTCAAATTCTTGCTTAAGAAGCCCATTCTCTCTGTTCCCACAAGTTTCTAAAACTAAAAAAGGAAAGTAAGACAGAATGGGAAAAAGACTCTCATTTGAATAGGAAATTTTACAACTAAGATCAGACTTCTAATTTCAATTTTCGCACAACTTAGAAAAGCCAATTTTTAAAGTGTCAAAAAGGTCACTTAGGAGTAGAAACTTGCCTAAAATTACCCCTAACCCTTAGATATACCTTATGGGCTTTAGGAAACCCTATTAAACTACCCCTAGGTGTTCATTTAACCCATTTTAAACCCCTCTGAAGTTTATTTTCGGGTCAAACATATGTTGACCTCTCCGAAGATTCCTTTCCCTAGGTATTTATGACATCACGTTACATTATTTGAAAAAGCTATAGCTGAACACTTTCCCACCAAGAGACAAAAATAAAACATTTAAACTTAAATCCACACATGTCAAGTGACACAAATAAAACACTTTTACAAATTAAAACATGAAATCATCTCTTGGGGTTTTTACACATTAAATTTAAATAACACTTAACACACATGCAGCATATACTGTTACGAAGAAAAATGCAACACAAATGGGGTGTTGTCTCTCCAAATAGACAACCCTTGGCTTACGAACATACATAAGTCTAGGTTTGGTTCTCCGTAATTTTCCATGGTCACATGGTCAATTTCCTACGCATCTCAATTTACACATTAGTACTTTCAAATATCCACATATAATATAATTCAAAGGAATAACAATACACATCATCACTTGCATACAATTTTCATCTACACAGATTAAATACATCTTTTATCAATCAATTTCACATAAGCAATTTCATCCCAATTCCCATAAACTTAACCATACATCATGGTTCTATTATCATAGTAAAGTCTTGCAAATTCAATAACGACATCTATCATTGCAATATCATCTTATCTAACAATCATGTAGTGTTCGATCTCATAAAGCATATAAGTAAATCTTCAAAACATAGCAATGTTATCCAAATCCTGAAATCATATAAGTTCTAAGTTTCAAAATGCATCAAAATAAAGTATCCATAATAGTCTAAATATAAAATCCATTGAAATGTCAGACCGAGTCGAGGTGAGGCCTCACACTAAAGTTGCTAAAGCTACCAAAGTTGCAAAAGAAAAACTATCTGGTGGAGCCAACCCTGGTAATAAATCTAAGGCATCTGATGATGTAGAAGAATCTTCAGTTCTTTGCAATCTTGCATCAACCAAAAAACATTTCTTTTCAGTTTGTTTTCAGTTTTGCATTTTTAGAATTTATTCCTAAATTTTCTTGCATTTTCTCACTGGATCTTGTGGAGCTGGATTTTGCATGTAAACATGATTATCTTCCTTATTCCTGAGCCACATTTTGTTTGGATCATTTTCTGATAAATTATTGCTTCAGGATTTCAAGACAGTTTTCTGGCTTAAAACACTGAAGCTGCTTGGACCTATTTTCTATTGGTTAATCTTGTGGATCCTTTCTATAGCTTGCAGAGATTCAGTTCATTGATTCCAATGTTCCTTGGTGTGGCCAACCTTCCCTCTAATCTGCACTTCTTCCTTTGGATTTCTCAGAGTATTTTTATTGGCGAAGGCCGACATGGTGGTTTTACACGTTTGATCTTTTTCTTTGGCATTTGATCCCTCTTGGGTTAACACAAATCTCTCTTGATCATATAAATCAATGTAATTAAGAATCATAATTCATTTGAGAGAATACAAAAGAGGTATCTTAAGATTTAGAGGTCTGGAGTTGATCGATTCTGTAATTGAGCATGTATGTAGTAGGCTAGTGAGCTGAATCTTGTAGTCCCGATGTTACCGGTCATTTGTAATCAATTTTCATGATCTAATTCATTTAGTTCTACATTGCCTCCATCATGTTGTCTTTCTTTCAATGTGTTTACTCTTGCTTCATTGTCTGGATAGATCACATTGACGTCCCTCCTAACCGTGACTACAGCAAGTGGTATCAAAGAGAGATTTGGTTACGAAGATTGCGTTGTCCTAAAGATTTTGTTGTGGGGTGGCATATTATGGATCTGACCCACAACTGTAGAGGACTAGCATGAAAATAGCACAAAGAGGAAATAGGAATGGTGGAGCGCATGGGAATGCAGACCCTGTTGTGATGGAAATGTTGAGAGGAATTGCAGCCCGGTTAGAAGCTATTGAAAAAAACTAGAGAAGAGGTCGACATATTGAAGATGTGAGTGAAGATGAGTAAGAGGAAGCACCAATAGAACAAGTATCAAACCCACTAGTGGTTAATCTAGATGAAGAGAGGTTCCTGAGGGTTTTGAGTAGGGAGAATGCCAAACCACATTTTACCCCACTGGAGTATGATGGAAAGTTGGATTTGGATGAATTAATGGATTGGATCTCAGATATTGAGAAGTATTTGTTGGTATTTTGGTATGGTTTTGTCATTGATGTCAACACCTACTAGAACACTATCACTTTGGAGATCCAACAACATTCACCAGCAAGCAAGTAACTATTGCATAGTTACTGGTATATGGTTCACCGACAGGATATAATGATCACTGACACTTGGAATAATATGGAAGACACTTGGTAATGTTCAATACATTGTGTGGACACTTTGTTTTGATGAATTAATCATTGGTATATTCATATTTGCATATTTTCTTTTACCGACAAATAGGTCCAGGGTTACCTAGGGTTACACCGGTAGGTTTATCTTTTCTAGATCAGCATGGCACACTATGGAGATGATTTATTATTGTTGTAAATGCATTAAGCCAACATGTTCAATCAGTTATTGCATCGGATATTATATTGTTTGTAAAATGTTTTTATTGTAATATCTTGTAGAGTCGACCTACTAAAATTGGTCTTAGGTTATGGTATAAATATAAGATCTTATTTGTAAGATCGAATGTGGAATGCGAAAAAGAATTGTGAGAAGGTATATGTGAGATTAAGCAGAGGTATACATGAAGACATCATTTGAAGGTGAAGCTAGGTTTTTGTAGAAGCATATAAGCATTACACCAATACTGAATCCAGCATATGAAGATGCTATTTTGTGTAGTACATTCTTATTGGATTTAACCATCCAACTGTAGTCAGTGTGACTCCCATTTTGTGATTGAGTAGTGAGCTCTAGGTTGTTGGCCTTTTTGTATGTGCAAACCCCATTTTTGTACACTTACTATCTGTAGTAGTATCATCTGATTGTGGGTAAGGTTTCCCACCATGGTTTTTCCCCTTACAGGGTTTCCACATACAATTATTGGTGTTATGTGTTGTGGATGACTTTATGTTTATGTTTAATGCATTAATATTTACCGGTATAGTAATTTAGTATTAACACTGTCTATCGGCATACTTAACTGGTTTACCGATATTAAGCATTAAGTTGGTTAAATGGTTTTTGGTTTGAATTTATTAGACAACTCATTCACCCCCCCCTCTCAGTTGTCTCTGGGACCTAACAGTATTTTGATTTTGAGAACACCGCAGAAGAAAGAAAGGTGAAATATGCATGTACTCGTTGAAAGGTCATGCATCTCTTTGGTTGGAACATTTGTAGGTTGATAGACAAAGAAGAGGCAAAGAGAAGATCAAATCATGGGAGCGGATGGTTGCCAAGTTGAAATCTAAGTTTATGTCTACTAATTATCAAGTAAATATGTTCAGGAAGTTGCAGAAAGAGTCTACTGTGAATTAGTATACCAAAGCATTCTACAAGTTGAATATCAGATTTAGACATATCGAAGATGAGATTGAACAATTTACAAGATATTTGAATGGATTACGGATATCAATAAAATATGAACTTAGTTTGATCAAGTTGTAGAGTGTCGAGGAAGCTTACTAATATGCCTTGAAAGCAAAAGAGAAGTTGAGAAAAAGACATGAGAAAAGATAGAGATGTAGAGGTGGAAGGTTTTCCATAGGAAGATTTCAAGGAGGATGAGGATATTCTAGAGGAAGAGGTACCTGTATAGATCAGAACAAGGACAAAGAAGTAAGAAAAGATGGTAGTTCATACCAGAAGGATGACAAAAATTTCTATTGGAGAAGAGAACCTGATGGTTACTGGAAGGAAAGTAATGAAAAAGATGACAAAAGACAAGACAAGAGAGTGTTTAGAGGAACTTCCTTTAAGTGTGGAGGAGAAGGACATTGTTCTTTCAAATGTAGGAAGACAGAGAACACTAGGAGAACAACATTTTTAGAAGAAAGCCCCACCAAATCAGCCAACAAACCAGAAGATGGAGAATTGTTGATGATGAGAACCTTGTGTCATACCAGAGAGGATGAAGAGCCCTTGCAAAGGAGAAATTCGTTCAAGACCATGTGTAAGGTATCTGGTAACTGTTGCAAAGTAGTTATTGATGGTGGTAGTTTGGATAATCTTGTCTCAGAAGAAATGGTGAATAAATTGAAGTTGGAAAGATTGAAACACCCTAAGCCTTACCAAATAGTATAGATTCAGGATTATTATAAGTTGTTAGTGAGTGATCAATGCTTGGTGAAATTGAAAATTAGAAATTATCATGACGAAGTTTTGTTTGATATTATGGCCATGGATATTTGTCACATTTTGTTGGGTAGACCTTGACAGTTTGATAGGTAGGCAATACATGATGGAAGGAAGAACATATACACTATTGTAGAAAATGGGATTAAACAAACCTTGTTACCCTTGGAGGAGCCCCTGAAGAGTGAAGTCATATGAATGATAGAATCTATTTGGTGGATAAAAGGAAATTCTTGGATGGAATGAGACATGAGAACATGTGTTTTACTTGAGTCCGTAAGAGAACTGAGAACCTGGAGCATGAAGAACAACTGTAGGAGATAAAAGAGTTGCTGACAAAGTATGAAGACATCATTTTAGATAATGTACCTGATGGATTATCACCTATGAGGAGTATCAGTCACTGCATGGATCTAATTCCTAGAGCTTGTTTGCATAACAAAGCTGCACACTGGATGACACCAAAAGAAAATGAAGAGTTGAATAGACAAGGGCATGAATTGTTGAAAAAAAATTTGATCAAAGAAATTTTGAGTCCCTATGTAGTACCAGTTGTGTTAGCACCTAAGAAGAATGGAGAATGGAGGATGTCTACTGATTCAAGATCAATAAATAAGATCATAGTGAAGTATCAGTTTCCTTTGCCTAGGATGGATGACAAAATGGATTGTTTGAGTGGAGCCAAATACTTCACAAAGATAGACTTGAATAGTGGATATCATCAGATCAAAATTAGAGAAGGAGATGAGTTGAAGATAGCATTCAAGACAAATGAAGGATTGTACGAATGGTTGGTGATGTCTTTTGGATTGACTAATGCACCAAGTACTTTCATGAGATTGATGAATGAGCTATTGAAGAAACTCTTGGGTAAGTTTGTTATTGTATATTTGGATGACATTCTGACTTTTCAGTAAAACAAAAGAAGAGCATTTATCGCATTTAAGACAAGTTTTGCAGAGGTTGAGAGAAGAGAACTTGCTGATAAATCTTAAGAAGTGTAGTTTCATGAAGGAAGAGTTAGTCTATTTAGGATTTGTGATATCTGCGGATGGATTAAAAATGGACCCTGATAAGGTAAAATAAATTGTTGAATGGCCTACATCGGAAAGCATTGGAGAGGTAGGATCATTTCATGGATTGGTTAGTTTCTATCAGAAGTTTATCATAAATTTCAGTTTGGTTTGTATCCCTATCACTGAGACAATGAGAGGAGATAGGAAGGAATTCAAATGGACAACCAGAGCAAATAAGAGCTTTGAATTGTTGAAGTAGAAGGTGACTGAGAAGCCTATGTTAGCTTTACTGGATTTCAACAAAGTATTTCAAGTAGATTGTGATGCAAGTGGGAATGCAATTGGAGCAGTGTTAAGTTAGGAAGGGAGAGCAGTATCTTATTTCACTGAAAAGTTGAATGATGCAAGATAGAGATATTCAGTATATGATCATGAATTTTATGCCATAGTTCAAGCCTTGAAGAAGTTGAGACATTACTTATTGCCTAAGGAGTTTGTGTTGTATATTGATCATCGAGCCTTGCAGTATTTGAATAGTTAGAGTAAGTTGAATCAAAGACATATGCGATGGGTAGAATTTTTGCAGAGTTACACCTTTGTGTTGAAGCATAGAAGTGGAAAGTCAAAAAAATTTGTTGATACATTGAGTCGAAGATGAAGTTTGTTGATAGAGATGACAGTGATAGTATTAGGATTTGAAGAGTTGAAGACCTTGTATGATGATGACCCAGATTTTGCAGAACCTTCGAAAGCTTATAGAGAACTGGTTATGGTAGATAGAAGTAAGTGGCTAGATTATTTCATTCAGGATGGAATATTATTTTGAGGAGTTTAGCTATGTATACCTGAGTTTTATGCGGGAGAATTTTATAAAGGAGAAGCATAGTGGAGGAATAGTCGAACATTTTGGTATTGAAAAAATAGTAGCATTGGTGAGGGAACATTACTTTTGGCTTCAAATTCATAAGGATGTCAAGAAATTTGTACAAAGTTGTAGAATTTATCAAGTTGCAAAATGTAGTAGTTAGTATGTGGGATTGCATAAACCTTTGACAGTACCAGAGAGACCTTGGGAGGACATAAGCATGTATTTCATACTTGGATTACCTAGGACATAGAGAGGGAATGATTCTATATTTGTGGTGGTAGACAGATTCTCGAACATGGCTCATTTCATACCTTGTAAGAAAACATCAGATGCAGTGCATATAGCTGACTTATTTTTCAAGGAAGTGGTGAGATTATATGGATTACCTATTGTAATACCCTAAAAATGGTCATCTAAACCATGAGCTCCTAATCTCGACAACGTCACCAAGGTCCTAACCAAAGGCAATTAAATAAATCTTGAGCACATAATTAATTTCTAAAATCATCAATGTCACATGGCAAATTAATCAACCAATATTAATTAAATATTTATTTAATTAATTGATCATTCCAAGTAATCATTTTCAAACAATTATCTTATTTATTTTATTAAATATCTTTTGCATATTTAATTAAATAAATCGATTTTCCATTAAATCATAAAAAAATGAATTAATTGACAAAAAAGAATTAAAAATTGAGAAAAGAAATCAATTGGAGATAATCTTAAAAAGCAAATTAAAAATTGATAAATAATCTCAAAGAAAGCAATTAAAACAATTAAATATTAAAATTGAATGAAATAGAGAATAAATCAGTTTTTTCTTGATTTTATCTTAATCTTAGTTCAATTTCCTTTAAAACTAAGAAAAGCATTCAATCACATCAATTCACTCGGATTGTACTTCCTCTTGGAAAATCTTGACCGCTCATCATCATTTAATCTCAGTTGTTGGTTTCTTTCTGAATTTTCTATAAATTCAGGCTCTCATCTCTCATTCAAAGATCCTAGAGAATATATTGTTATTATGTTCTTTTTGCTCTAGGTTCATTGAGAATTTGCATTCAGATATTGCATATTAGTTATTTCATATTGCTTAAATCATTTAGCTTAAATATTTATATATTGCTTAAATCATGTTAGATTAATCTTGCATATCTAGCTTAAATTTTGCATCCATTTAGCTCATATAGATTTAAAAATCCTTTGTTTAGGTATTGTCTAGTCACTGGATAGCTTAGCAATCTGAGAGAAATCTAAACTCGCATCTACTAGAAGGAAATGGGTCACCTTGTAATGGTTTATTATTCATTGGTTAGTGATTTACTAACCATGCATCTAATGACTTAATTGAAGTGTTGTGTATTCCGGATACAGTGTCCACTTTTTACACATTTTTGGCACCCACCATGGGACTCAAAATTCAATACTTCGGCCTCAAAATCATTTTTTTAATCTTGCAGGTTCTATCCATACAATCTCTGTGAAATATCGTACGAGTGGTATTACTATATCGTACGATATTCTGTCGAAGTCTCTATTTTATTGTACGAACTAGTAAATGGACTCGTACAAAATTCTATTTTGAATATTTGATTTTGTCTTCTATCATTTCATGCTCAATTCTAACTCATATGATAAAAGGATTTTATCATTTTATTCTATGAGAATTGTTGTACGATGTTGTATTCTGTTGGGTTAAAACAAGTTTCATTCTTCAGGTTTTTTGTCCAATTTTGATTACACTTACACTAACCCTGAATTGTCTTCTGTCTGCCTGATATTTTCACAGCCTAACCAGTTTCTTGCAGAATGCTTGTCAAAGAATTTACTAATCAAACATACATCTGTCAAAGAGTAAATAAACATGACTACTGATTCGTTGTTTTTGCAAGTTGCTTAAGGAGAATCAACCAAACATTGTGTATTCCTTAAAATTCATTTTTAGGCACCTAACTTGCTATCTGGTTAAAGAACAAATCTATATTTTGTGTTTTAAGAGAATTTTGAGAGGTAGGAGAGTATGCTCTTGTCTGTATAGACAATTAGAAATCCTGACCCTTGAGGCATTTTCTTTAAGTTTGAGATTTGCATATCTTTAGTGGGCCTGCCCTCCCAAGGAGCTAATAACTCTATAGCCGTTACGACCGGTGAGAGGGGAATGACCCAAGTGGGAATGACTAAATGCCAAGTACTCCAACCCACTATAAAATAAACATGATTTGATGAAAATCAAGTCAATGACAGTGCTCAGGAATAGCTCTCCTTTGTATCTTCAGATATATTAAACATTGGTTTTCAAGGCTGGGAGACCTCTTAATTGAGTTTATACCTTGACATGCCAAATGGACCCTTTACTAGTTCCAATTCAAATTAGAAGCTACCCGATTCACCTCCGAAAGGTTGATAATCTTTGTGCAAGAGAGATAGTAACTCTCCCAAGACACTTTCCATATTGTGCCCCCATTAGCATTTGGAGTCGGCTAATACAACATTGAGAATCCATTGCGTGAGACTCAGCGGCCATATTCTGATTAGCTATTGGGTGTGTAACTAAGTCAGCAAGCAAAAATTTTCTTCTCTAAGCCAACTTCCATAGGGTTTGCATGTTGTGATTGAAGTTATTATTCATATTGCGTGTTTTTTGTGTTTTCATCCCTAAAACTGAAATTGGAATACCAAAAATGGGGAAAACAATACCAAATAACTCAGTGATAAACTCTGTTAGTGTCAAAAACTAGTTTTCATCAGTCAATGAAAACTCAATCCACCTCAAAATTGGTCATACTCAGTCATAAAAAACTCAGAATTTAATCTCTGTCTAGACACAATCATACGAGCCTTCTGTTTTATCGTTCTGCTTCATATTCTATGTCGTATGATACCTGATTCTTTGTCGTTCTGTTTAGAGAACTGTCATTTTGTCCTGCATTTTGTTTCATACAATAACTCATTGCATTGAACAGTATGTCATTCCAAACATACCCATTTGTCATACGGTCTTAGGAAGCAACTCGTACGAAATAGTATTGTCATTTTCCTAAAGCTATTACAATGTCATCCAGTCTTGGAAAACCTGTTGTACAAATCTCTAATTTTGTTAGTCCAGAACAGTCAAACCTGCTTAAAATAGTCTATAGCGAGCCTAAAACTAGTTATCATCCTCCTAAGCATAAACAACCTTGATAGTGTACCCCTGTCATTGCGTTGCACTATTTTGTTGATCATCTCTAAGCTAGTTCAAACAACATATTATCAAACCTAAGTTAACTTAGATAACATCTTACACAGGATAGATCATTCCTGAAACCAGACCAGATCTTAGTTACTTCACTCAATCACTACGTTAAATGAGCAACTAGCTACAATTTGATCTTGACTTCTGCAACACATCTAGCTCTCGGTTTTGTCAGTTGTAATGCCTATTCAAACCAGAAGTTATCATAGCAAAACAAAAAAAGGAAAAGAAACACCCTTTTCATCAAATGACAATCCATTTTTTGTAGAAAACCTTGTCTCAAATAAACCATCATCATCACAAATACCAATTTATGATCTACCAATCTTTGGTCAGCCCCTATCTCCCACCATGTCTGGAGAAAGGCAGGAAAGACAAGCTGCTAAACACAAAACTTATGACGACATAAGTATCCATGATACCAACAATGATTCTTCATCAAGTGAATCCAAAGCCTCTAAACCTCTAGAAAAAGATATTTATAAATGTCAAAAGGATAAAGATTTCTGAAAAATGATGAAGATTATCATGGCTAGAGAAAAAGAAGACTATTTCCTAGAACTAGAAAAACAAGGTGCTAAGCTTCCTACTAGCTATGATGTGGAGACCCTCGTCACTAAAGAGAAAGAGACACCATTGGGAATTTTAAACAAACAATTACAAGCGTTGCAAACTGAGATCACAGAATTGAAAAACAAAGACAAATCACCAAAACAATATTCTCCAGAACACAATATGTCCATTCCCATTTGACAAAAACCTCTACATGCCTCCATTCCCCTCAAACGTAGAAATGCTTAAGTTTGACAAATATGATGGGAATACAGATCCTCAAGATCATATAAGAGAATCTTGTGCTTTATGTATGGAGTTCATGCATGACCAAATGTATCTCATGGGCCTTTTCCCAAGAAGTTTAGGGGGGCAAGCTATGGAATGGTTCTCAATTCTACCTATAGGAATAAAAACTTTTGAAGAATTAATCCAACTATTTCTACAACAATAATCCTATAACATTTGTCACCCAGTCACTATGATAGAGCTTTGCAATACCAAAAAAAAAACAAGAGAACCCTTCCTCACTATTCTCCAATGATGGAGAAAGATGTTCTCTAGATATTCACGAACAATTCCAGATTTCAAAAAAATGGATATCGTTGTTAACAACTTGATCCCTAAATTGAAATACAAAGTCCAAATGAAAGTACATCCTTCATTCAACAAAATGGTAGATAATGCCCTCAGAATAGAAGATGTGCTTAATAAAAAGGGAGATATATCACTTTGGAAAAAAACATCGCAAGGTCCTAGCTCTAAAGAAAAGAACAAATAGTGGAAGTACGACAAAGATAACAATAGAAATGTTGTTAATGATGGAGTGGTAGAAAATGTTAAGGCAAAAACAAAATCCACCATATTTAACTTGGCTAGTGGCACACAAGCACTCAAGGTAGCTGAAACTGCAGTAGAAAATCCTACGAAGAAAGCAAGAGAATGGTTTAAAGAGAAATCTTGGCTTTCAAAGCCCAAGCGTGAGTTTACTCCTCTAGATAAATCAAATTAATTAGATTTTAAAACTTTATTGGCAAATGATCTGATAACATTGCCAGACAATTATAGACCACATGATCTAGAAATTAAACCCAAATGGTGGAGAGAAAACAAATATTGTGACTACCATTGGAACAAGGGACATAACACAAACAACTGCATGAAACTTCGACATGAAATTCAAGATCTCATTGACATTGGCAAGATCATTGTTGGAAATCATGTGACTAATGCTGACCATGAGGCCTTTAAAGACCCCTTACCGACTTATGAGCAAGGAGATTCCTCAAAATCCAAGGGAGGTGCTAGAGTCAATTATACCTATACTAACAATGATAATGTGATCAACATGATTAAATCTTCCCAACCTGAATATTGCAATGTGATCATAATCAAAGAAAAAAAATCAAGCACAAACTGCTAATGTTGTGACCCACACTCAAAAAAAGGTTACTCTCTAAGGAGGTAGTTCCTCAACTTTTGCTCAAACAACATCAAAACTACCTACTCCAAATAGACAAATAGACACAATCACAGCCAAATCAAAATAGCTAGCTTCATCATCATCTTGTGGTTATAGTATTGTCGAACAATTGAAAATAACTAACGCTCAAATCTCCATTTTGGAACTTCTTAAGATCTCTTCTGCTCATAGAGAGATCCTGGACAAGGCTTTGCTCACCACTAGTGTCCCTAAATATTTAGACATTGATCGGTTTCAATCTATGGTGGGTCACCTAACTTCACCTCATTACCTCACTTTCTTTGAAGAAGATGATAACTCACTGAGTCACCCACATAACCAACCATTACACATCGAAGATATGATCCATAAATATCAAGTTAAACGTGTTTTGATAGATGGAGGCACTGGGTTGAATATTTATACCTACAATCTACTAACACAGCTGAGATTTTCTGAAAATGTCATTGATCGAACAAAGAAAATAACAATCAAAGCTTATGATGAAGAAGAAAGAACCTCTAAAGGTCTGGTACTATTACCAATTAGGGTAGGACCTATAGAAAGAGATGTCATTTTTTAGGTCCTTGATCTTCCTCTTTCATATAACATCTTACTGGGTAGGCCATGGATTCATAAAATGAAAGCAGTACCATCTGCGTATCATCAGTACTTGAAATTTCCTTATAATGGAGTTGAAGTCAGTATTCCTGTTGATACAAGCTATACCTGCAATGCATTAACACAAAGTCCTGATGCTTTTCTTCCTCATAATTGAGCAACCTCTACAATTGTAAGTTCAGAATCTTTGCTGAAAGATTTAGAGAAAATATTGAAAATCACAAACATTGGCATGGATGGCTACAAGATAGAGCCTGTACTCTCACTAATGTCTCTTCCTTCATCACCAAGACAATTGGGAAAACCATTAGAGGTTATGAAGCCACAAATTTCCACTCCAAAATTCATTTATGATGGTCTCTTTATATAGTACTCTACTTCCCTTGTACATGAAATAGAAGAGGATGCTGCTCTCAAATGGCTTTTCAAAGAAGATAGTGCAAAAAAAGAAATACAACATTGTGAGATTTCCCTGACACAATATGGTCCAGGCTATAAGATGCTCCAATGCATGGGATATTCAAGTACCAATCCTCTAGGAAAGTGTCAAGAAGGTATTGTTGAACCTATTTAGTTACAAACTAAGTCTGCGAATGACAATGTTGGACTGGGATACTGATGAATACTAAGAGGGGGGGGTGAATTAGTATGCCAAAAATCTTTGCACTTAAACACTTTGCAAGACTAACAGTAAACCGGTAAAATAGTTTAATAGACAAACCGGTTAACAAACATGCAAACCAAATAGCTAATAATGCATTCACCCACAGAAGCACAAACACCATAACACAATAGATTTTGACGTGGAAACCCAAATGGGAAAAACCATGGTGAGATGGAACTCACAAGTCACTATCTGCAGAATAGGAAACATACTGGTTAGGGTCAAACTGGCTAAGGTCTTACAATGTTCTTTACCAGAATAGATCCTGTTAGGAATCTCAATCTCTGTTAGGAGATAAGTCCGATTAAAGACTACCTTGCTAGAGGATTTTAGATCCACAGATGTGAACCACCTTGTTAGAGGATTTACAAAAGGCTTTTGGGCCTACCCGGTTAAGGGCTACAGACTTGTCAAAGATGTGAGTAATCAACGAGTGTTTGATCTAGCTAATATCACAGACTACTTGGTTAGATCCTTGATAGCTCGTTCTTAATGCACTCCAGCATTACTTCAGTCTTCTACACATTCATAATCTCTCCAACTCCTCAACCACCTTAAACCCTAGCCGTAATATCGACTATCACAACAACAACAACATCAACTCACTAAAACCCTAGACATGATGTCCTTATAAAGGAAACTGATTTCATGTTGGTCCAATAGGATTACATTACAATTTCCTAGGTTCAATGAACTTGGACATACTTGGTGACATGACACAAAAAGCATCACTATAGTGTCGGCACTGTCAAACAATCGGTGGATGGTAACTCATCACAAAATATTACCAGTTCATACAAAATGCTGGTTGCTGGTTTGACAAAAATGAAGACTGGTAGAAATGTGTTATGCCACTTTAATCCCTCATACCGCTTGGGGTCAACATGTCGCTTCAAACTGGGAAACACATTCTGCAAAACACCAATAGTCTAAAGACTATAATACAACATACCGGTTGGAACAAATACTAGTTGTGCTCAAACTCATACATATAAAGAGGATCTCAATGCAAGTGTGTGTCCATCAATCACAATCACAACATAAACATAAAAAATGCCAACAGATACAACCCAAGAAAGTCATCAGATCAGAAACGTACTCCTCACCATCAACCTAAGTGGAGGAAAAAGGTACTACCTTCAACATCATAGGAAATTAATACTCAACAAACTTAGAATGAGTGTGATGATGAAAAAGAAGAATTGCCAACCCAGAGAGAGGAAGTAGATGGTAATCATGTTTTGATTGTATCAGCTATAACACTATAGGAAGTAGAAATCCTAGAGGATATAAGAGAAGAAGTAGAGGATTCAAAAACTAATTCAAATGAGTATGAATGGGGACCAAACCATCTCTTAGATGAATCTACTATAGGAACCCCTGAAGAATTTAGTGATATCGTAGATGATGCACAAGAGCTGATAGGCTTAAAAATGCAAAAGGAAATAGAATAAATTAGACTAAAAAGACAAGAAGACTATGAACAACAACTGGAGGAAGAAAGGACACAAGCAATTTCTTCACCTACTAACTCTCCCTCTAATGAGAGGACAAATCAGGTATGGAACTACAAAAGAAGAATTAGAAGCTAAAGAAGAAAGACTAGTCATTAGTCTAGAGGAAGCTGAATGGAACAGACAACAGGGATTAACAGAACCATCAAGGTTATGTTCACAAGTGTGACAAATACAAGTGATCAATGAATCAAATCATGAAGGAACTTGTAGCATCAAAGATGTAGGTATTGATACTATATATACTTTTACCAAACCACTTGAAGACAAGTCAAAAACTTCATCTTATGACTCTGATAATTCAGACAAAAGCTCTATTTATAACAACAACTATTCAACAACACATTATGACTACTCTGTCATGAATGTTGAGATGTTGTCTGTTGACCCTATAACTATCACACCATGGTATGTAGTCTAGACTGAAGTAGGGGATGATGCTAGGAGTAGGTCGGTTGGATTAGGTCCAATAAATACTAACATAAATTTTGATAATCGTATTGTAAAGCTCTTCTTGGTCTCAAGACACCTACACAAGGTAGTCTTCTAGAACTTGACTGGTCGGTCCAAGGTCATGATGATAGTAGCGTGAACTCCCTTGAACCAGTTCAAACTTTATCTTTGATACATCCTGAACTAATTTACTGTACTCTTTATAACTAACCTTTGAATATACCCACCTTCGCCAATGACTACACACTATACTGCTATCTTAATGCAGTGGAACCAATGAACTCTTCCACCAGTGAGAAAAGTGAGAACATGACTGAAACAAACATCAAGTATCTCAGTCACAAAAAACAAAAAAACAAAAATAAGAGATTTGATGGCGAAAACCACATTGTGGTAGTGTCAGAATAAAAAAAAAGTAAAAATAAAGGACGTACCTAAAGGTGAAAACCTCTCTGAGGCACTTGAAGGTGAGATACTTGATATGCTGCCAAGTCACTTCCAAGAAAGGTCTTCAATATTGATTGAACCAACTCAACCAGTCAATATTGGAAGTCAAGAAACACCACCTATCATTCATCTAGCTCAATCACTATCAGTAGAAGAGTTAAAAGATTTCAGCAACCTCTTTTCAGAAAAGAAGATCAACTTTGCATGGACATACTCAGATATGCCAGGAATAGATCCTGATCTCATCATGCATCATCTCTCTATTACACCAGGAGTTAAACCAGTCAAGCAAAAACTTCGTAAGAGGCATCCTCATGTGGCACTACTAGTCAAGGCTGAGCTAGAAAAATTGTTAAAAGTTGGATTTATCAGAGCTATAGACTATGCATAATGGATATCAAACATAGTACCTATATCAAAGGAAGAAAAATCTATTAGAGTTTGCATAGACTTCAGGGATCTCAACAAAACATGTCCAAAAGACGATTTTCCATTGCCCAACATTGATATGATAGTAGATATGACTGTTGGATATGAGATGTACTCATTAATGGATAGATTCTCTGGTTACAATCAAATCAAGATAACTCCTAAGGATCAAGAAATGGCAACCTTTACATGTGCATGGGGAACCTTTTGCTGGAATGTCATGCCATTTGGACTAAAGAATGTAGGAGCAACTTACCAAAGAGCAGTAACCACTATCTTCCATGATATGATGCACAAAAACATGGAAGATTATTTTGATGACACCCCAGTAAAAACCATGAAGAGATCTACACTTATTCAAGAACTAGGCCTCATACTGGATAAAATGGAAATGTTCAAGCTCTAGTTAAATCCTAAAAATTGTGCATTTGGAGTAACATTAGGAAAATTGCTTGGTTACATAATTTCAAAGAAAGGAATTGAGGTTGACCCTAAAAAGGTCCAAGCTATAATGGAAATGCCTCCGCCCAAGATTATTAGTCAAATGAGAAGTTTACAAGGTCATCTTCAATCAATAAGGTGCTTTATATCTCAGCTAGTAGACAAAGCCCAACCCTTCACAAAGGTATTTAGGAAAGGATTTCAGTACAACTGGGATAAATATTGTGAACAACATCTAAAACAAATCAAATATTATCTTTCTAATCCACCCATATTGATGCCATCGATTCAAGGTAAGCCATTGATTCTATACATATCAACTACAGATACTTCACTGGGGGCACTTCTGGCACAATAGGTTGAGAATAAAAAGGAAAGAGCCATATATTATATCAGCAGAACATTGGTGTCTTATGAAATTAACTACACTATAATAGAAAAAGAATGCTTGGCATTGGTCTTTGCATCACAAAAGTTAAGACACTATATATTAGCACACTCTATTAAGCTGGTGGCTAAGATTGATCCACTCAAATATCTTCTCAGCAAAGCAACTCTCACAGAAAGGCTGGCTAAATGGGTCATGGTTCTTATGGAATTTGATATTGAATATGTGGAATGTAAAGCCATCAAAGGATAGGTTATTGCAGACCAACTTGCTGATGCTCCGCTTGAAGATAGTCAACCTCTCCATATAGAATTTTCAGATGAATCAATCATACACCTTTCTCAATAATCATGGAAGATGTTCTTTGATGGGTCTTTCACTCAACATGGTTCTAGTGCCAGAATAATTTTTATTACTCCTTAAAAATATTTGATCCCAAAAGCTTACATGATTCTCTTCCCTTGTACAAACAACATTGCACAATATGAAGCTTTGGTAAATGGGATCAAGTTGGCCATCGAGTGGAAGATTGTTGAATTACACATGTATGGAGATTCTCAAATTACTATCAACCAAATCAATGATCTATATAAGACAAGAGATGAGAAACTGATGCCTTATAAGAGAATGGTGGATGATCTCAAGAAATACTTTACCTTTGTATCATTTCAGCAGATCTCCAGATCAGCAAATAGAGCAGCGAATGCAATGGCCACCTTGGCATCTATACCACAACTACATGAATCTAATTTTCACTTTGAATTTCTGGTGGAAGAGTTACATTATCCTACCTACGATTCTCCTGAGTCCCAGATGGTTTGTTCTATTATTGGACATAACTCATCTCACTATAGCCACATTTACTCTTACCTGCGTGACCAATTTGTCCTTGCTAATCTTTCCCAAAATGAAAAAAAAAACCTAATCCAAAATACGTCACGATATGCCATCATTGCTAATGAACTATTTAGGTGAGGTTTAGATAGTAATTTTCTTATATGCCTAGAAACTAAGGAGTCCCAACGTGCATTATCCGAGGTTCATGAAGGTGTTTGTGGATCCCATTTGAACGGTCTAACTTTAGCATGAAAACTAAGGGCTGGCTACTACTGGCTAGACATGGAGAAAGAAGCTATTAAATTTTCTAAAACCTATGAAAAGTGTCAGCTACATGGGAACCTTATACACACTCCAACAAGGGATCTCATACCATTTGTTATACACTGGCCCTTTCAACAATGGGTGTTTGATCTAATTGGCCAAATATATCCTGCATCATCTAAGGGGCACAAGTTTATTATAACTGCCAATGAGTAATTTACTAAGTGGGTAGAAGCGGTTCCACTCATCAAAGCAATAGGTAAACAAGTAGCTCTGTTCATCCTTAATTATATCATCTGCAGGTATGGTATACCTTCATCCATTATAACTGACAATGGAGGATAGTTCAAGAACAAAGATCTAAATGAACTCTATGCAAAGTTCAAAATAAAACATTGGTCATTTGTGTACTACCCTCAAGGTAATGGACAAGCCAAGGCATCTAACAAGAATCTATTGACTATTTTACATAGAATAGTAAATAAATCTAGAAAGGATTGGCATATGCAGCTCAATCCTGCCTTGTGGGCTTATAGAGCAAGTATCAGAACACCTACTGGGGCTACACCTTTTTCTTTGGTGTATGGGTCTAAAGCAGTATTACCTATTGAAGTGGAAATACCGTCTCTAAGAGATTCTTTGCAAGGTCTTGTTACTAATGAAGACTACAGAATAGCTAGATTGCAAGAACTTGAATTGCTGGATGAACATTGGCAAATGGCGTTTGATCATCTAAGAGCATATCAAAAGAGAATGTCTAGAGGTTATAACAAAAAGGTTCAAGAACAAGAATTTCAGGTTGGTGACCTTGTTCTAAGAGAAAATCCTAAGAATCAATAGTTTCGAGACAACAAAAGGAAGTTTGAACCCAACTGGCTGGGTCCTTACATCGTTACTGCAGCCTTTGGCTTTGATGCCTATCAACTCTCAACATCGGAAGGAGAACAGCTCCGAGAACCGATCAACACCATCCACCTAAAGAAATTCTTCACCTAAATATTCTTTGCTCCAGTAGCTGATACAACTAAAAAGTCTTGAAGAAATCCTAAAAATCAGAAAAATTCCTGAAGAAATCCTAAAAATCAGAAAAAGGCCTGAAGAAATCCAAAAAAAAAGAAAAAAAAAGGAAAAAGAGAGAATAGGCCTAGGTGAAATCCTGATAAATAGGCACCTTGGTAAAAAAAAATGAGTCTCTGCCAAGCAGGAGAAAACTTGGAAAACAGGCGCCTCTTGTACTCAAGTGCTCCATCTATCAAAGCAACGTTGGCATTTCTGCTTTCATGCATCTTTTCTTTCTCTTGTACATATCTTCTAGTAACTTTGGTGACATCCTGGTTCTTTTAGAACCCTCATGACTTGAAACTGATCACTGTCCTAGTCTTAGGGTAATCAGCTGAGCAATTTACATATCCTAAGTAGCATCAACCAAGTCATCTTTCAGCAAGTGGTACCCGGTCATCCACTTTGAGTCAGTTACCTATCTCCCAACTACTGCAGAGTTTTATCACCGAGTACACAAACAAAACAAGACTACTGAAAACAATCACTAAATTGTTTGAGATATGCATGAAATTTTCTTTGTGTGTTGTCTTTTACATTGGTTTTCAATTATTATCGCTATGAGTAACTCGAGGAAGTCCATCTTGACGAAGAGGAGCAAGGATTGGGGGCATTATATTTTCTTTGTTTTCTTCTTGTAAGAATGATTTCGATGATCTAGAAACATCTAAATTAGCTGGGTCTCTATGATAAGAGCCTTCACATCAAGGTGAAATTGCAACACATACCTCGACTCTGCTTATTTGAATGCTACAGGGAGGTTCCCATCATTTCTTTGTCTATTTTGAGGGAATTTATTTATCATGCAATCTAGGTCCTTGCAAAATTTGTCCAAGGATATGAATGAAAAAAAGGGTCATTGTGGATGAGATAATTAATATTGCACATGAAAAGCAACGAACTCTAATCTACCTGCTATGGTTGTAAAATGCTCAGTGATGAAAATTAAGCATTTTAAATCCAGTGACTAGGTTTAGGTTGCATTTCATTTTACATCTCATTTTACATTTCATGCTGCACTTTGTTAATTAAGAGTGATTTCAATATGGTAACAATGATCTCTTTATCTTCTAAATGAGAGTTTGAAGTTTCATCATTTCTTAGCTAAGTGGTCTCTTCTTCATCGTTTCTCTAATCAAGTACTTGTGTATTGAGATGTTTAGCTACATACATAACCATTTTATATCGATTCATACATTCATTATCACTCATTTACATTTATCTTATTACATTGAAAAATAAACAAAATTCGAACTACTCATTACTCATTTTCATCCATTTTATTTATTTATGAAAAGAAACAAAAACAAACATTCATATTTATTTGCATTACATACATCCATACTGAATAGATATGCATACATATAGAATAAAGCATATAGAAAAGAATCTTATAAATCGATCAAAACAAGTACAATGAAGTCAAATCAAGATCTCGTATATATAATCATCAAGTCTCAGGATACAAAATGATGTCAACTGACATATACAAACTCCCATCAGAGCAAGAATCGTAAGGGCTACAAAAAATGGGTGTGTCTACAAGAAAATCTAAGAGCTACACAAAAAGATCTATCTCTTTACCTCTCCCTCATCACCAGGAGGTCAAGGTGGAGCTTGTTGACCCAGATCCTACCTAGGTTCCTAAGCTCCCTTTGATTGAGCCATATACTACGAATACAGTACAACCTGTTGCACCACTAGAACTGCTACGTTGTAAGCTACAACATAAAAGGTTGCTCAACTCATCTGATGGAGAACCTCCTGCTATAGAGCATCTTGCTCTGCCCTCACCACTATGACCTAACAATCGTGCTCTACCCTGAGCTCCACCACCTGACGATAACACTCAACTCTGAGCTCAACTACCTAACAATCACTATCTGCTCTAAGCTTAGCTAACTGACAATCTCTCTCTACTCTAAGCTCTACTAGTTGTCAGTCTCACTCCACCAGCTATGTCTGTGCCACTATCAGTTATGAGTGCAAACCCACTAGGCATGCTCTCATCGACCATGTTGCGTTAGCCCCCTAATCCCTTGCAGGCTCTCCACCTCCATCGCCTCCTCCATCTCTGGCTCTAGATCCCCCTGATCCTCTCTCCTCTGTCAAACATGTCTCAGAGCTTCTCTCTCCTCCTCTCCACCACCCTTCACTACTCTCACTCCTCTCAACCTCACTCCAACCATCCCTAGGGATCCACCCTCTCCTCTCTACTGCCTACCACTAGCTGGTACCCTACTACTGCTAGCACTAGGATAACCACTTGCCTGCCTCAGAGCCTCATCTTTCTATCCCTGTGCGGGGGCATCATCCTCTACCCCTCTATGCAAGGTGCCTTCTTAGTCGGATCTGTGAATCTCAGGAATGGATGCTGCTGGAACCAGTCTATATACTGGGGCAATACCCCCGCATCTGTTATATCATCTAGGTAATCCCATTTGAGCCACTGTAACCTAGTCAACTCCTATATGCTCAAGGTGTATGATAGCTTAGGTCCCCATCCCTACCTCTCCTTATCATCATAACATGTGTATGCAGTAAACTCCTGTGAGATCCCCTAAGGTCTACCATACTGCCTCATCACTTGAGTAACAAGAAACCACTTGACCACTATCTGTGATCTGCCTATGAGAGGCTGTGTCATGAATAAGTCTCTATGCACATCTCTCCAATCATCCCAAGGATCTAGACCCATGTAAGGTCTCTATGTGATAGCTATCAGATTGTCCAGTTGCCATCTCCAATAATCGGTCTTGCCCAAATGGGGCTGCATCACATATCTAACATATCTATAAACAATGGGTTGTTGTAGATCTTTGGCCTCATCAACAATCGGCCTGCATACTAGGAGATGCTCCCAATCCCATACCTGTAAAATCAAAAATACGGCAGCCATGCTCTTCCCCTCCCAATAGACGATCTCATGCATCTCATGATACATGTGTGCTAGTATACATGAACCCCATCCTAATCTTTGGGGGTTCTCCACAAGTCTCTCTAACATCTTGCCCCATCTGCATAAAAACCCCTGCCTATCCCCTGTCTAGCATAAGAAAATAGCCGATAAAACCTGCCAAGACGCAAGCTAGTGGAAAGTCCTCATTGTATCTGGTCATTATCTCATCCCAACTAATCAACCGTGTCAGAATGTCTACATCATGAAATACCTACCTCAGGGCTAGAAGGCTAGGATGTTGCGCCGAATCATAATCTACCTTATCCCTAGCAAAAGGGATATGGAGAATCCGGTATACATCCTCGGGAGTGATGGTCATCTCCCCAACTGGCAAATGAAATGTATTATGCTTTGAATGGAACCTCTACACTAATGCAGTAAGCAAACTGTGATTCACACTGATATCAGGCAACCCAAGAAGATGAGTCAATCCACACACATCAATATGTGCCCGATCTATATCAGATAACTACCAAACTAATGTTATCATAGGTGGATATACACATATCTGAATAATACATGGGGCAATCAAACAAAAGATCATCAAGAAACATTCCAAAGTAGCCTATAAAGGAAGCAAAACGTCATGCAAATCCAACTACATTAATTGAAAAATTAGAATTTATAGTTTGCACCTTCAAAAATGCTCACTGTTTTCCAAACGACAAAACATCACAGAGGCAAAAACTCATATGAGTTAGGAATTGATCTCATATGACAAAATAGGTTGATACGACACAAGACTAGCCCTTAAATGATAAAATGGGCTCTTTTGATAGTTCTCGTACGACATAAGGGTAGGTTTAGAATGAAAAAAATAGTAGACTTAAACAATAAAACAAAATTGATTAGTTTTTCGTACGAGACATGATCCTATCTCGCACGACAAAACAAGACTACCCGACTTAAACATGCCAAAAACATGAAAAATTCAACAAAAAAAATTCAATTTTGAAATGAATAACAGGCTTAAGATCGATCACTTACCGTTAGCTCATAGTTTCAAGGTTGATTATGTCATATGTGGCGCTTGAATCGATGCACATAAGTGGAAACCACCATTTTTCTTCATAGGAGGCTTTTTGAATTTTCAAACTTGGAGGGTTAAAATTAATTGAAAATGACAACTTTACCCCATATATAGCCAAAACTCTAGTTTTTCAACTTGCTTCGATGGACATGAAAATTGTACCCTTTGCCAATTTGCTCGTCCTGATTCCATTTTCAAGATCAAAATCAAAATTCAAGATCATTCTTTCTATTCAATTTCATAAAATTTGGATCACTTAGTGCTTTTCATCAAAAGCTCACTCTTTCTTCAATTTGCACTCAATTTCTAATGAATCAATGCCGAATCTCAATTTATTCTACAAATCAACTTTGCACTCAATTTCTCATCATGCTTAATTTTCAAATATTCCTCTAAATCATTTATGCTCAAATAAATCAATATCATCGCTAAACAATTGCATATAATCGTGTACCCTCGCTATCTTTCGATTTCTCTCCTGAGGGGGCATACTCATGACCTCATGACCTCAAAGTCAATAATTTCTTTCAAAAATCTTCATTACAAGTTGAGAAGCTAAGTTTCATCAAATCAATCGCTAGGGGCATATATCAGTTTCATCGCTTCAAATCAAGATGATATTGTCTTTGTCTAAATCAGTCTCTTAACGTTAATCAATTTCATCGCTTTTCATCAAGCTAATTATTCATTTAAATTGAATCAAGGGTTTAAAGAGTACATTCGATCACATACTCAATCTAAGCAGGTCTTCAGTTTCATCGCATTGAATCAAGCTGGACAATTTATCTTCGCTTATCATATCTTGATCAATCAAGTTCAAGATTGGTTTTCTCTTCGCTCACTGAGTCTAGTTCAATCAAGTTCTAAATCAGTAAGATCCGCTTCTTGATCAATCAAGTTCAAGTTTGGTATCTTTTCTCTTCATCGGTCCTAGTTAAATCAAGTTCGGGATTGGTTTCTCTTTAATCAACTCTGTTCAATTTCATCGCTTCAAAACAAGCTGAATACCTCGCTCTTCATCTAGTTCGTGATCAATCAAGTTCAAAACTGGTATCTCCTAGACATCAATCTTTCTTTGAACCAACGCATTGCTTGCACATTATTTCAAAGAGGGGCAAATTAATCAACCAATATGAATTAAATATTTATTTAATTAATTGATCATTCCAATTAAATCATTTTTAAACAATTATCTTATTTATTTTATTAAATATCTTTTGCATATTTAATTAAATAAATCATTTTTCCATTAATCATTAAAAAAAGGAATAAATTGACAAAAAAGAATTAAAATTTGAGAAAAGAAATCAATTGGAGATAATCTTGAAAAACAAATTAAAAATTCATAAATAATTTCAAACAATTTAGTGATTGTTTTCAGTAGTCTTGTTTTTCTTGTGTACTCAGTGATAAAACTTTGTAGTAGTTGGGAGATAGGTGACTGACTCAGAGTGGATGACCAGGTACCTGTCTCCCAACTACTGCAAAGTTTTATCATTGAGTACAAAAGCAAAACAAGACTACTGAAAACAATCACTAAATTGTTTGAGATATGCATGATATTTTCTTTGTGTGTTGTCTTTTACATTGGTTTTGAATTATTATCCCTCTAAGTAAATCAAGGAAGTCCATCTTGACTCAGAGGAGCAAGGTTTGCAGGCATGATATTTTATTTGTTTTCTAATTATTGGAATGATTCCAATGATATGGAAACATCTAAATTAGCTAGGAGTCTATGATAAGAGCCTTCACATAAAGGTGAAATTGCCACACATACCTCAACTTGTCTTATTTGAATGCTACAGGGAGGGTCCCATCTTTTATTTGTCTATTTTGAGGGAATTTCTTTATCATGCAATCCAGGTCTGTGCGAAATTTGTCCAAGGATATGAATAGAGAAAAGGGTTATTGTGGATGAGATAATTAATATTGCAAATGAAAAGAAAGGAACTCTAATCTGCTTGCTATGGTTGTAAAACGCTCAGTGATGAAAATTAAGCATTTTAAATCCAATGAATAGGTTTAGGTTGCATTTCATTTTGCATCTTATTTTACATTTCATGCCACACTTTATGAATTAAGAGTGATTTCGGTATGGTAACAATGATCTCTTTATCTTCTGAATAAGAGTTTGAAGCTTCATCATTTCTTAGCTAAGTGGTCTCTTCTTCATCATTTCTCCGATCGTGTACTTGTGTATTGAGATGTTTAGTTGCATACATAAGCATTTTATATCGATTCATACATTCATTATCACTCATTTACATTTATCTTATTGCATTGAAAAATAAACAAAATTCACACTACTCATTACTCATTTTCATCCATTTTATTTATTTATGAAAAGAAACGAAAACAAACATCCATACTAAACATATATGCATACATATAGAATAAAGCATATAGAAAAGCACCTCATAAATCGATCGATACAAGTACAATGAAGTCAAATCAAGATCTCGTATATATAATCATCAATTCCTAGGGTACAAAATGATGTCAACTGACATATACAAACTCCCATCGGAGAAAGAATCGTAAGGGCTACAAAAAATGGGTGTGTCTACAAAAAAAATAAGAGCTACACAAAAATATCTAGCTCTTTGCCTCTCCCTCATTGCCAGGTGGTGGAGGAGGTGGAGCCTGCTGACCCGGATCCTACCTAGGTTCCCGAGCTCCCTCAGATCGAGCCATATACTACAAATACGGTACAACCTGCTGCACCACTGGAACTGCTACACTGTAAGCCACAACATAATAGGTTGCTTGACTCATCTGATGGAAAACCTCTTGCTATAGAGCATCTTGCTCTGCCCTCATCGCTATGACCTAATGATCGCGCTCTGCCCTGAGATCCACCACCTGATGATCACGCTCAACTTTGAGCTCAGCTACCTGACAATCATGATCTTCTCTGAGCTCAACTAACTAACTATCTCTCTCTGCTCTAAGCTCTACTAGCTGTCAGTCTCGCTCTGCCAGCTATGTCTGTGCCATTGTCAGCTGTGACTGCAAACCCACTAGGAGTGCTCTCATCGACCATGCTGCATTGGCCCCTTGATCCCTCGCAGGCTCTCCGCCTCCATCGCCTCCTCCATCTCCGCCTCTAGCTCCCCCTACTTCTATCTCCTCTTCCAAACATGTCTCAGAGCTGCTCTCTCCTCCTCTACACCACCCTCTTCTACCCTCACTCCACTCAGCCTCACTCTAACCATCCCTATGGATCCACCCTCTCCTCTCTACCACCTACCACTAGCTGGTACCCTACTGCTACTAGCACCAGGATCACCATCTGCCCACCTCGGAGCCTCGGCTCTCTATCCTTGCCTCTGTCCGTGTCCCTGTCCCTATGTGGGGGAATCATCCTCTACCTCCTCTATGCGAGGTGCCTGCTTAGTGGATCCATGAATCTCGGGAATGGATGCTACTTGAACCAGTCTCTATACTGGGGCAATACCCCTGCATCTGTAATATCATCTAGGTAATCCCATTTGAGCCATTGTAACCCAATCAGCTCCTGCATGCTCAAGGCGTATGATAGCCTAGGTCCCCATCCCTGCCTCTCCTCATTGGCATAACGTGCATATGTAGTAAACTCCTATGAGATCCCCTAAGGTCTACCATACTGCCTCATCACTCGAGTAACAATAAACCGCTTGACCATTGTCTGTGATCTGCCTATGAGAGGTGTCATGAATAAGTCTTTGCGCATTGCTCTCCAATCATCCCAAGGCTCTAGACCCCTGTAAGGTCTCCATGTGATAGCTATCAGATCGTCTAGCTACCGTCTCCAATAATCGGTCTTGCCTAGATGGGGTTGCATCACATATCCAGCATATCTATAAACAAAGGGTTTTTGTAGATCTCTGGCCTCATCAACACTTGACCTGCATACTCGGAGATGCTCCAAGGACCATACCTACAAAATCAAAACTCTGGCAGCCATGCTCTTCCCCTCCCAATAGATAATCTCATGCATGTCACGATACATGTGTGTCAGTATACATAAACCCCATCCTATGTTAGGAATCCCACAGATACTGAGAGGGGGGGGTGAATCAGTATCTAACTGGTTAATAGAATTTCTTGAATTAAAACATGTAGAACATATTATAATAGTGTACCGTTATGCAAGAAATAATGCAATAAATAGAATTAAGAACATCCACATGAAAAGCACACCATAACACAAGGATTTAATGAGGAAACCCGGTGTGGGAAAAACCTCGGTGGGATTTGTGACCCCCAATATTCACTCATTGGCCAATAAGAGAATATTACTTACAATAGGTGCCTGCACATGCAGGAAGGCCAACTGCCTAGAGCTCACTACTCAATGGGAAGTCTCACTGACTTACAATAAGGATTATACAAATCCAATATCTTGTACTACTTTATAATAGCATCTATAATGCCTGATCCAGTACCGGTTGCTTCTCTACTTCTTACATAAACCCTTAGCCTATATTTCGCATAATAGGTCTACCTAATATTTTTCCTTATCGCTTCCTTACTTCATTCTAAATGTCTACAATGATCTCTTTTATATATAAGAGTCATTTTACAATTTGCCAAGTCGGCTTACAAAGTTTTACAATAATAAACAAAATATAATATAACAAAATCCTGTCAGCCTTTGTGTTGGTATACTTCTTTTCTTTGTGTCGGTGCCAGTGTCCTGAGTGTCGGTGTAGAGTGTGATCTGTTGATGCTGGTATAATGCCTTTGCCAGTGCCATAGGTTTTTAAGGTTGCCATCAATGAAAAAACCTTCAATCACATACAATGTCTCATTGGAGTGGGCATATGCCAACAATCTCCCCCTTTGGCATTGATGGCAACACTCATGAGAAATTTCAAAAATGATCCAAAAATGTGAAGTCCAAAAAATGTTACCAAAAATGTGTGTGCTCCCCCTGAGCATATGATTCCTGTGATTTGAATTTTCTCATCTCACTACTCCCCCTTTGGCATCAATGACAAAGGTTGTCAAGATGTCAGTAGAGTTTGTAGTTTCAACCTTGTAACTGGGTGGTTACAACTTGAAAAATATCTCCCAAAATCAAGTTTATACTATCCATAAACATCTTGCTATCCTTTATTGTTGTCTCTATTCTCTTCACTGTACCGGTGAGATGCTGCAAATGTTCTACCGGTGTTTTCTTTCCCTGTATTAGTGCCTCAGATACTTCCTTCCGTAATGATGCTAGATATTCCAATCTTGGACTTAGTTTTGATCTCAAATGTTTTGCCTTATTCACTATTCTTTCCTTCTCTCTTTCCATTTTAAGTAATTCTTCTTCAAAATTTGTTATCTTCTCCTCAAAAACTGATAGTGTATCAGGTCAGTTAACAAAATTATCTACAAGTTTATTGATCTCTTCATGTACCTTGCTCATCTTTTTGTCCATATCTACAGTCAAAAAGTTTGTCTTATAGGTGTCTTTGTACAAAGTTTTACAATAATAAACAAAATATAATATAACAAAATCCTGTCGGCCTCTATGCCAATATACTTCTTTTCTTTGTGCTGGTGTCGGTGTCCTGAGTGCCGGTGTAGAGTGTGATATGCTAATGCCGGTATAATGCCTTTGTCGGTGCCATAGGATTGCAAGGTTGCCACCAATGACAAAACTTTCAATCACATACAATGTCTCATTGGAGTGTGCATATGCCAACATCCTAATCTCTGGGAGTTCTCCACAAGTCTCTCTAACATCCTGCCCCATCTACATAAAAACCCCTACTGTCCCCTGTCTGGCATAAGAAAACAGCCAATAAAACTTGCCAAGATGCAAGCTAGTGGAAAGTCCTCACTATATCTGGTCATTATCTCATCCCAACTCATCGACTGTGTCAGAATGTCTGCATCATGAAATACCTTCCTCACGGATAGAAGGCCAGGATGCTATGCTAAATCATAATCTACCTTATCCCCAGCAAAAGGGATAAGGAGAATCTGATGTACATCCTCAGGAGTGATGGTCATCTCCCCAACTAGAAAATGAAATGTATTATGCTCTGAATGGAACATCTCCACTAATGTAGTAAGCATACCATGATTCACACGGATATCAGGTAACCCAAGAAGATGAGTCAATCCGCACGCATCAATATGTGCTCGGTCTATATCGGATAACTGCCAAACTAATGTCATCATAGGTGGATATACACATCTAAATAATACATGGGGCAATCAAACCTGGAAAAATCAAACAAAAGATCATCATGAAACATTCCAAAGTAGCCTATAAAGGAAGCAAAATGTTGTGCAAATCCAACTACATTAATTGCAAAATCAGAATTTCCAGTTTGCACCTTCAAAAATGCACACTATTTTCTAAATGACAAAACATCATAGAGGCAACAACTCGTATGAGTCAGGAATTGATCTCATATGACAAAATAGGTTGATACGACACATGACTAGCCCTTAAACGATAAAATAGGCTCTTTTGAAGGTTCTTGTATGACATAAGGGTAGGTCTAGAATGACAAAACTAGTAGACTTAAACGATAAAACAAAATTGATTAGTATGTTGTATGAGATAGGATCCTGTCTCGCACGACAAAACAAGATTGCCCGACTTAAACATGCCAAAAACATGAAAAACTCAACAACAAAAAATTCAATTTTGAAATGAATAACAGGCTTAAGATCAATCACTTACTGCTAGCTCATAGTTTCGAGGTCAATTATGTCATCTCTGGTGCTTGAATCAATGCACATGAGTGGGAACCACCATTTTTCTTCATAGGAGGCTTTTTGAATTTTCAAACTTGGGGGGTTAAAA
The DNA here is from genome assembly GCF_030272615.1 of Cryptomeria japonica. Taxonomy (NCBI): domain Eukaryota; kingdom Viridiplantae; phylum Streptophyta; class Pinopsida; order Cupressales; family Cupressaceae; genus Cryptomeria; species Cryptomeria japonica. Next base: position 553,144,209 of record NC_081414.1, on the reverse strand, counting down.
TGAATTGAAAATGACACCTTTACCCCATATATAGCCCAAACCCTAATTTTTCAACTTGCTCTGATGGACACGAAAATTGTACCCTTAGATAATTTGCCCATCCTGATTCCATTTTTGGGATCAAAATTGAAATTCGAGATCATTCTTGCTAGTCAATTTCATAAAATTTGGATCACTTAGCGCTTTTCATCAAAATCTCATTCTTTCTTCAATTTGTGCTCAATTTCTAATGAATTAACGCTGAATCTCAATTTATTCTACAAATCAACTTTGCACTCAATTTCTCATCACACTTAATTTTCAAATATTCCTTTGAATCATTTGTGCTCAAATAAATCAATATCACTACTAAACAATTACCTATAATCGTGTACCCTCGCTATCTTTCGATTTCGCTCCCGAGGGGGCATACTTATGACCTCATGACCTCAAAGTCGATAATTTCTTTCAAAAAAATTCGTTACAAGTTGAGAAGCTAAGCTTCATCAAATCAATCACTAGGGGCATATATCAGTTTCATCGCTTCAAATCAAGCTAATGTTGTCTTTGTCTGAATCAGTTTCTTAACGTTAATCAGTTGCATAGATTTTCATCAAGATGATTATTCATTTAAACTCAATCAAGGGTTTAAAGAGTATCTTCAATCACATAATCAATTTAAGCAGGTGTTTAGTTTCATCGCATTGAATCAAGCTGGACAGTTTATCTTCGCTCACCGTATCTTGATCAATCAAGTTCTAGATCAGTAAGATCCGCTTCTTGATCAATCAAGTTCAAGTTTGTCTTTTCTCTTCATCAGTCCTAGTTCAATCAAGTTTGGGATCGGTTTCTCTTTAATCAACTCTATTCAGTTTCATCGCTTCAAAACAAGCTGAATACCTCGCTCTTTATCTGGTTCGTGATCAATCAAGTTCAGAACTGGTATTTCCTAGACATCAAATTTTCTTTGAACCAACGCGCTGCTCGCACATTATTTCAAAGAGGGGCAAATGTAATACCCTAAAAATGGTCATCTAAACCATGAGCCCTTAATCTTGACAATGTCACCAAGGTCCTAGCCAAAGGCAATTAAATAAATCTTGAGCACACAATTAATTTCTAAAATCATCAATGTCACCTGGCAAATTAATCAACCAATATTAATTAAATAGTTATTTAATTAATTGATCATTCCAAGTAAATCATTTTTAAACAATTATCTTATTTATTTTATTAAATATCTTTTGCATATTTAATTAAATAAATCAATTTGCCATTAAATAATAAAAAAAAGGAATTAATTGACAAAAAAGAATTAAAATTTGAGAAAATAAATCAATTGGAGATAATCTTGAAAAACAAATTAAAAATTGATAAATAATCTCAAAGAAAGCAATTAAAACAATTAAATATTAAAATTGAATGAAGTAGAGAATAAATCAGTTTTTTCCTGATTTTATCTTAATCTTAGTTCAATTTCCTTTAAAACTATGAAAAGCATCCAATCACATCAATTCACCTGGATTGTGCTTCCTCTTGGAAAATCTTGACCGCTCATCATCATTTGATCTCAATCGTTGGTTTCTTTCTGAATTTTCTATAAATTTAGGCTCTCATCTCTCATTCAAAGATCTTGGAGAATATATTGTTATTATGTTGTTTTTGCTCTAGGTTCATTGAGAATTTTCATTGAGATATTGCATATTAGTTATTTCATATTGCTTAAATAATTTAGCTTAAATATTCATATATTTCTTAAATCATGTTAGATTAATCTTGCATATCTAGCTTAAATTTTGCATCCATTTAGCTCATATTCATGCTCATATAGATTTAAAAATCCTTCATTTAGGTGTTGTCTAGTCACTGGATAGCTTAGCAATCTGAGAGCAATCTAAACTTGCATCTACTAGAAGGCAATGGGTTGCTTTGTAATAGTTTATTATTCTTTGATTATTGATTTACTAACTATGCATCTAATGACTTAATTGAAGTGTTGTGTATTCCAGATATAGATACAGGTCTGCTTTTCACACACACACACCTATGAGCATAGTTTCAGACAGGGACACTAAGTTTGTCGGTTATTTTTGGAGAACACTTTGGAAGAAGATGAAGACAGATTTGGAGTTAAGTTCTACTTTTCACCCACAGACTGATGGGCAGATAGAGGTAGTGAACTGAAGTTTGGGAAATTTGTTGAGATACTTAGTTGTAGAGAAGATCGGAAGTTGGGATTTGATCCTCACACAAGCAAAGTTTGCCCACAATAATTCAATGAATAGAAGTACCGAAAGAACACCTTTTAATATTGTTACTAGAGCACACCCTAGAGGTATATCGGAATTGAGGGATATCAGTAATGAAGATAAATGGAGTGTAGAAGCAAAATAACTTGTAGATCACATGAGGGCCTTACATATCCAGGTTAAACAACAATTGGAGGATATGAACAACAAGTATAAGGAGAAAGTAGATGAGAAGAGAAGACATAAGGAATTTTAATTTGGTGATGAAGTGATAGTGTACCTAATAAAAGAAATATTTCCAATTGGAACCTATAACAAGTTGCAGATGAGAAAGTTTGGGCCTTGCAAGATCTTGAGGAAATTCAGTTCTGGAAATGCATATGAAGTGGAGATACTAGATAGTTTGAGCACTTCACCTATATTCAACATTGCAGATCTACATCAGTATGATGAATCAGAATTCAATGAAGATAGTATTGTAGACTTGGAGAAGTAGTTGCCTTAGAAGGAACTAGATCAGACTGAAGACATTTTGGACAGTAGGATTGGGCATAGCACCCACCTGATCCCAGAGCAATCCGTACAAGGAGTATCTTGTGAAATGGAAGGACATACCATTTGAAGATTCATCTTGGATTTCTCTGGAAGAGGTGGACCAACTTGGTTTTCCTCTAACCCCAACAAAGTGAGGGACTCACATTTTCAACAACCCCAGATGTTTGATGCAAGAGCATCTCCAACTCTTGGTAATCTTGCATCAACCAAAAAACATTTCTTTTCAGCTTTTTTTTGTTTTGTAGTTTTAGCATTTCTTCATGCATTTTCTTGCATTTTCTCACCAGATCATGTGGAGCTATATTTTTCTTGTAAACATGATTAGCTTCCTTAATCCTAAACCACGAGACATTTGGATCATTTTCTAGCAAGTTAATGCTTCCGGATTCAGAGACAGTTTTCTGGCTTAGAACACTGGAACTACTTGGACCTATTTTCCATTGGTGAATCTTGTAGATCCTTTCTATAGCTTGTAGAGCTTTAGTTTTTTGATTCCAATGTTCCTTGGTGTGTGGCCGACCTTTCCTCTGATCCACACTTCTTTCTTTGAATTTCTCAGAGGATTTTCATTGGCGGAGGCCGACATGGTGGTTTTACACGTTTGATCTTGTTCTTTGGCATATATCCCTCTTGGGCCGATATGGATATCTCTTGAGCATATACATCAATGTAATTAAGCATCATAATTCATTCCAAAGAATATAGAAGAGGTATCTTAATATTTAGAGGTCTGGAGTTGATCGATTATGTAATTAAGCATGTATATAGCAGGCCAGTGAGCCAAATCTTGTAGTCCCGATGTTACCGGCCATTTGTAATTAATTTTCATGATCCAATTCATTCAGTTCTGCATTACCTCCATCATCTTGTCTTACTTTAGTTGTGTTTACTCTTGTTGTATGGCCTTTATAGATCACATTGAGCTCCCCCCTAACTGTGATTGCACCATCTGAACTTGATGAGGCATTGAAGAAAGGTAAGATTGAAGTTAAGCCTCATATGTCTTTGAATGAAATTGTGAATGAATTTATGAAAAATGGTAACCTGAAGCTACTATCAGAGTGGTATGAAAATTTTGATGAATCTGACAAAAGAACATTAGAAGAAGCAACTGTAGAATACTTAAATGTATATAGTAAATCTCTGATTGAACTAATGATAGTCATACCCAAGATCTTGTATGAAAATATGGATGCTAGGAGACAAACAACAAATAAGGAAGATGAGAAGTTGAAGGAATATATATTAGTCAATTTATGTTGAATTATTTCTAAGGAGGAGATAGATAGATTTATTAAATTAGCAAAGAATGAGTTCAGGAGGAAATACAAAGTGAATAAAATCATGTTTGGAAAGATTGATGAAGTTGCAAAGGAAACCAAGAAAATTTTGACAAAAGTTTTGTTAGATAACTGGTATCAAGTTAATCAGGCAAAAGGGCAAGAAGAATCTCATTTGGGAGAGCAAAACATGCCATCATGGGATAATTCAGAAGTGAAGACACATAATAACACTTCTATTCCAAAGGTACAGGTTGATGATCTGGGTGATGTTAGGGTTGAGGATGCTGTAGGAGATAAGGACAAAACAAGTATAGAGGATGCAGGAAAAGAAGATGATGGAAAGGAAAAGGTTGAGAACCCTCCAGTTGATGTAGTTAATCCTTCGGTTCTTGAGAAGAATGAAAAAAAGGAAAAGATGGAGGTTAAGGTTGAAGTCAAGTCTCAGGAAAAATACATTCTAGAGACAATGAAAGGAAACCAAGTCATTGATGATCTGAAGTTTATTTAAGGTCCGATTAACCTTGCTTCTCTGTCTCTAATTCAAAAGCTTCAACATGCATCATTTTCCCAAGCAAAATCCAGTGAGGATATTTTGAAACTGTTGGGACTCATTAAATTTGAGTCAAAGTTTATAGGCCCATTTCAAAATTTTGCTCTGCATGTCAGAAAAGTATCTAAATAAGTTAGTTTGAATGTCCTAGTTAAAGAGAGGGAAAGTGGATGCCAGTTGATTTTCAGAGGGTAAGGCTCGAGATTCATGTCCCACACCTATGTAATGATGTGCAACTTTCAAAATTCAGTTTGGATAAGTTTACTAGGTACCCATTTCGAGGGGTGAGCTGAAAGTGCATTTTAGGCACAAATGAAGATTTTATTGAGTAGCCTATTTTGAGTGATTATATCTTTTGCGCCCTGTTGATTGTCACAAAGAAATTCAAAATGAATTCAACTATATGCATAAATATGAGTTATCCTGCAAAGTTTCAATACTTAACAAATCCATTTGCTCAGTTTTCAAAGCCAAATCCATTTGCTGTTTGTGTGTTTTGGCAAGTCCCTATTTTGACAGCTAGTCGGAGCCCTATTTTGCATGAGTGTAAAAGTTGCCTCAGTGAGAGTTATGAAAAAATGTTTGTTTCGAACTAATCCTAGTATAAATTATGAGCTACGTTTCAAATTTCAAGCCTCTGCCAATCCGTTTGATCAGTTTTCAAAAGGGTTCATTTAACCATCATTTTCAGTTATCCGTACTTTCAGTGCTTTATCAGTTAATGTAGCCATTTTTGTGAGCATGCCATTTGAATCCAATCAGGATTTTGGTCAAACTGAGAATTCAAATATTTAGTATGTACTTCAAGGTACCTGTGTTTCAAATTTGAGGGTCTACGGAGGTCGTTTGATATTTTTGAGAAAGGCATCATGTGTTCCCAGAACATTGACTTCATCAGGTCCACAGTGTCAACAAAGCCAGTTGGGCATATTTGAAAATTAATATCTCTTCACTCGGAACTCATCTTGAAAAATAATTTAGGAGAGTTCATCCTTGTATATCAGAGTACACGCCTGTCAGACGGCAAGATCCAGAAAGGTGTTCTGACCACTTTGAAAATTATGTCTTCGCGATTAAATGCGAAAATGTGGCGTAATCGCCTGAAAGTTGCAAAACTTAGTTTGATGATCCAAAAATGATGCTGATCGATTCCAAAGGTATGTCTAAGGTTCTTGAGGTATTTTGGAGGCCAGTTGTATGAAAACAAAATTTTATTTAGTCGAACCCATTTTGGGGTCCGACCTGGCTCATGCTCGTACATTGATTTATTTGGCGACTTGGTTCTCTGAGGGAATTTCAGAATATTTAAATGGTTGTTCATTGGTAAATAAAGTGTCCAGGGTAGTCTTTCCAGAGGATTTTAAATTGTTCATAAGGAGAAAAGGTTATTTGATCCTTAAATGAGGTCCTTTAGAGGCGGAACATTTTGTTTTATTGGTGTGTTTGAATCCTCCCTTGTTGTGCGTGGCATGTAAAAGACTTTGAAACTCCAAAACAAATGCATATTGGTGTGTTTGAATCCTCCCTTGTTGTGCATGGCTTTTGGCAGAAGCTTTAAACTCCAAGAAAATTACTCTCTGCTGTAGCATGGAACATTGACTGCAAATGCAACATTGCTGGTGAAAAACTCCCCTCTCTGCATGATTGAAGCTTCAGAAGAAATGCACATTGGCTAGCATGAAGTCTTTGCGTGGCTGAAAAGTTTTAAAAGGTCTTAAAAGATGCAAATTGGAAAGCATAAGGCCCATTTTCTTCCCTTGTGTGGTGTGGGTAAGGCATTTTCCATTAATATTCCCAGACAAGATGCCAGAGAAGAGAGTAAATCCTCCCTGCAAGTGAAAATTTCATGCAAAATGTATTTCCAGGTATGAGGCTTTATCCCACATTGGCTGGGGAATGAAGTTTTGTGGTATTTATAAGTAAAAACACACTCATCTAATATGTCAAAGCCATCAAGGCTTTTGACGGACGGTGCTCATTGAGCGCCCAAGGTGGGCCCACGCACGGGCACAGATCCCAAGATGAATGAAGGAGGTAACAGATGATGATAGGTGGACCCCACGTAGGCATGCTTCTCGAAGCAGATGTGGGAAATTTTGCAGAGAAAGACTGACTTAACCAGCGAGCATGTCTGAGATGGATCGACGGTCGGCGTGACTTCGCGAAGGTGAGATGCACGCGAGTTAAGCCCTGCGAAATGGCGAAATGGTTTGGTGAAAATGCAGTAGTGGTAAAGATTGAGCAAGTTCGGGTTGATCTGATGGTTTGCGCGATTTCGGAGCTTGAAGATGCTCACCCGTTAGAGGCCGTGAAATGGCGAAAGGTAAAATGCAAAATGGCAAAGTCACGGTGGCGATGACGTGGTAGGTACATTTAGATGTCCAGCAGGTAGGTGTCATCCCGGTGGTGATGATGTGGTGCAGAGGTGGCACCTAGGTGGCGATGACATGGTGCTAAGGTGGCATACACGTGGCGGCCAAGTGGTAGTGACAAAGTGGATGACATGGCGGTGATGAGGTGTCATCCCAGGTGGTGCCCAGTGGACCCCATCGACCAATCAGAGGCTGCCACGTGGCAAGGCGTCAGGCCAAAAGGGAGGCAAAAATCAAAATTAAAATCATGTTAATGATATAGTTCTGACTATAGAGAAAATTCAAAAATTTAAAATGATTGTGCACATTGGAAGGATTAATTCCCCTAGGGCTGTATTTTTGAAAAAAATATGAAGTATTATATGTTTCCGGAAAGCTCTCAGCATGAAAAATCCAATCATGTAGTCAATTTTGACAAAGATCAGATACTTTGGGAGCAGTTTCGAAGGGAATGAAATTCAGTTAGAGATGAGACACTTGGCAATTTCAGTTGCAAATTTGATTTTCTTCCCTCTTCTTATTCTCAATTCTTCTCATTTTGTAAGGGTTCTAGAAATTTGGAAAATGGCTCCATATTTTCATGGTTTCCAATTCTGAGTATTCTTCAAGATTGTACAGGACAGTGCTTCTCTTTCAGTAATAGAGTATATTCTTGTTGTAGGTGTTCTTAGTTGCAGGTTCTTGTGTATGTAAGGCATGCACAAATTCATGCAGAATTTATCTCTGAAATGTAATCTCATTTTATTCAAATCTGATTCTTAAGGAGGATCATGTTGGTTATGAGCAGTTGTGTCTGTGAGTGTAATGTTGGTTTGTACGTAATCTTCAAGGAAGATTTTAAACTCTGTGAACAAACATTAATAAAATAGGGATTATGTTTCTGGATCTGATATTTTTTGTGGATGAGCTGAGTAATGCATTTATGCAAGGCATTAAATGCAGGAATACTTGAGAATTAAGATGAATCTGTAGTATAAGTTTTCACCTATAGTTTGATTTGTGACTCTGTTGCCCTTGGGTAAGGCACTGATCTCGTAATTAATGGGGTTCTCAAACCAATTTAAAATCCAATCAGAATATATTTAGTGTATGTTATGTTTTTGAAATGTTTCATCTATCTCATGTTCAAGCATGGTTGAGTTTTATGTGTAGATCTAGCCCATCTGTAATAAACTTCTTGTTTTGGAGCCCTGGTGAGATCTATCTATTTATGTTGATGATGTCATAGGTGTGTAATAGGTTTAATTCTAAGCATCAAAGGTATACCCACCTAGGTTTTGCAGAGCCTGAAGAGTAGAAGGATTCATATCCTTGTCATGTTGTCCAAGCCTTGAGGTTCTTCATAGATTGAATTGGCTACTTCATAGATCAATTGCAGGTGTTCTTGGGTTATCACTTTTGGTGAACAACAAAAATGGCAACTTTGCTGGGGAGGTGTTGTAATAACTCATGTTGAATCAAATCCCAGAGTTGTGCCATATCCATTTGAGGAAAGAGTCATAAAAGTATTATAAATCTGAAAGCATTTTCAGATCTGCAGTTATGTGCCTGGTAGTGTTATGTGTCAAGTGTTGAAAACTTGTTGTCCTTTTATCTTTGTGTGAGTTCAAATTTGTTCATGTTCTACAAATGATTTTATAAATTATCATAGCAGTGAGTGGCAACTCTGAAAGATCTCTACACTAGTGTTCATTGTGGTAAAAGTTTTAAAATATTTAGTGAACTTGCATCAAAGATTTAGCAGTTGCTTGGGGTTTTATGATTGTAGATCCCAAGGAATTTATTGAAGATATTTTCCTCTGTGAAGGAGGTGGCGACTCTGTACGAAGATCAGTGTATAATGTTAGAAGATCTCAGAGAGATCTTACCGAATATCAGAGCAGCAACAGCAGCAGCAAATTTACTCCAGGTATTCCTCAAAGTATTAATGAGACAATTCATGTTCCTTGTGAGGTGAAAAAGTCACCGTTAAAAGGAAAAGAAATTTACAGTATGCATACTTCATGTTTTTGAAATAAATTTCAGTTAAATGATTAAAGAAGTATGTAGCTCTGAAGTTAATGACTGCAAGGTTTTAAAAGAATTTATAAAACAGTAAGATGCATGATAATGGTTCAGTGAATGCTATAAAACTGATGGATCCAGATGTAGTTCCTAGATCCAAGAATCCTTTGTCAAATCTGAAAGAGATCAATAGAGAAATTATAATATGTCTTCAAATGATCCAAGAGAGATTTGTCTGGTTGTTAAAAGGGAAAGTAGGGACAAGAAAAAAAAAAGAATCATCATATGTTTTCTATGGGAGATTTTTAGCTGCATCAAATGAGCTTTCAGCTAATGCTAGACCCCATGAGTCTGTTTTGATTCAGTTATTCTTAGAGCTTTATGAGCCTGACTCAGTTAATTGGTCTACTGCCTTTAGAGAAGAATGTGTTGAATGTATTAAAGAATGGATAGATATGATTGAAAGAATTCAATCTAAAAATATACACAAGATTAAAAATAATGAAGGAGATGAGCCCTTGAGTGGATGTACCTCCTATGATGTTGAATGTGATTATTCTCAGTATGACAGTTTAGATGTGTATTCAGAGCGAGAAGAAATTTGTGAGAACAGTGATTGTTCAACTAATCATGAGCCCGTTGAGGTTTCAGATGCTAATGATGTAGATCACCTTGCTGTTGATTTCAATCCACAAGATGTTTGCAACCCCAGTTATGAAATTATGTTGCAACATGTAGCAACACATTATGAGAAGCGTGATAAAGGATATGATACAGATGCAAGTTGTTGTGATGATGAAATAAATGTGCATAGAGACATGAGCACTGCAGATCCAATACCTTTATCAGATTGGGACAATGTTTACAGCTTAGAGGATGAAGCCAAGGAAAATGAAAATGAAGGAGGTTCACTAAGTAGTGAGCAAATTTTAGAACTCTTAGCTGCTGATTTTTAGAGATATGGATTCAAAAATGTGCCCAATCTTTCATACCCACTCAGTATATGTTTTGATTCTGATGATGTTTTTTAGGGTGTAAAAAATGATACATATGATGTTGATTCTCTTCCTATGTTTGATAGACAAAATGATAATGCATATATGGTTGATAGGTATGATGTAGATCATATGTTGATATGAACTCTGGCTTTGATATGCATTATGTGGATCTACCTTTTAAAAGACATGACAGATCTGAGGTGTTTTTCTCAAATTTGCGAGGAAATGAACCATTGGCAAGTAAAAATCATGTATTTTCATGTGTGCAAAATGTTGATAGTTTTTGTGATCAGCAAGTTGAAGTGTAGTCATGTTATGAGGAAGTTTTCCTCTCTAGTTTGTAGGATATTATTGTGAAAGAGTGTTTATTATTTCAGCAAACTAGCAATAAGGATCTGTCTGATATTCCCAACTTTCAGAGGGAGTCGGATTACTTCTCATTTCAGTAGAGAAGTAATGGTAAAAAATATGGTACTCTTTGCTCACCTAGTGACCAACCCTCTTAGCATGTGTTTGATTTTCAGAGATATCATGATTATGAACATGCTGCTGATTATGTTTTATGTGATCAACTGATTAGAAATGGAAGTGTTTTTGATCCGGCAGATAGGAATGATGATTTCAGCTTACCTTTGGTTAGTGGAAACGAAAATCAAGTGTTTGACAGAGGTAAAAATTGATTTCAGTTTTGATGGCCCAGGGCCATTTATAATTTGTAAATTTTGTACAGTCACTTTGCTTTCAATTGTGTGGTTTTCAATAAAGTGCCCTGCTACTTGGGTAGAATAAGGAAGCCCTATTTTTGAGAAGAGAAGAAATGAGGAAAGTGATCCGTTTTTGGGTGATCTGCTTAACCATAGATTCTAGATTCTTGTGTTGATCTAGCAATCAACCATTCCCAGTCAGAGCCACTGTTGGGACTCATTAAATTTGAGTCAAATTTTATAGCCCCATTTCAAAATTTTGCTCTGCATGTCAGAAAAGTATCTAAATAAGTCAGTTTGAATGGCCTAGTTAGAGAGAGGGAAAGTGGATGCTAGTTGATTTTCAGAGGGTAAGGCTCGGGATTCATATCCCACACCTATGCAATGATGTGCAACTTTTAGAATTCAGTTTGTATAATTTTACTAGGTACCCATTTCGAGGGGTGAGCTGAAAGTGCATTTTAGGCAAAAATGCAGATTTTATTGAGTAGCCTATTTTGAGTGATTATATCTTTTTCCCTGTTGATTGTCATGAAGAAATTCAAAATGAATTCAATTATATGCATAAATATGAGTTAGCCTACAAAGTTTCAAGTCTTAACGAATCCATTTGCTCAGTTTTCAAAGCCAAATCCATTTGCAATTTGTGTGTTTTGGCAAGTCCTTGTTTCGACAGCTAGTCTGAGCCCTGTTTTGCACGAGTGTAAAAGTTGCCTCAGTGAGATTTATGACAAAATGTTTGTTTCGAGCTAATGTTGGTATAAATGATGAGCTCGTTTCAAATTTAAAGCCTTTGTCAATCCGTTTGATCGGTTTTCAAAAGGGTTCATTTAACCATCATTTTCAGTTATCCGTACTTTCAGTGCTTTATCAGTTAATGTAGCCATTTTTGTGAGCGCGCCATTTGCATCCAGTCAAGCTTTTGGTTGAACTGAGAATTCAAATACTTAGTATGTACTTCAAGGTACCCATGTTTCAAATTTGAGGGTCTACGGAGGTCGTTTGATATTTTTTAGAAAGGCGTCATGTGTTGCCAGAACATTGACTTCATCAGGTCCGCAGTGTCGACAAAGCCAGTTGGGCATTTTGGAAAATTAATATCTCTTCACTTGGGACTCATCTTAAAAAACCATTTGGTAGAGTTCATCCTTGTATATCAGAGTACATGCCTATCAGACGGCAAGATTCAGAAAGGTGTTCTGACCAATTTGAAAATTACGTCTTTGCGATTAAATGCGAAAATGTGGCGTAATCGCCTGAAAGTTGCAAAACTCAGTTTGATGATCCGAAAATGATGCTGATCGATTCCAGAGGTATGTCTAAGGTTCCTAAGGTATTTTAGAGGCCAGTTGTATGAAAACAAAAATTATTTTAGTCAGAATCATTTTGGGGCCCGACCTGGCTCATGCCCGTACATTGATTTATTTGGTGACTTGGTTCTTTGAGGGAATTTCAGAATATTTAAATGGTTGTTCATTGGTAAATGAAGTGTCCAGGGTAGTCTTTCTAGAGGATTTTAAATTGTTCAAAAGGAGAAAAGGTTATTTGATCCTCAAGATGAGGTCCTTTAGAGGCGGAACATTTTGTTTTATTATATCATGCATGGATCTGCGGGTTTTGCTATGGGTGCTCTGTCGAGGTTTGCTCTTATTAAATTGTGGAATATTTGTATTCCTTCTTCATGTCCTTTATGCTATATTTATAAGGCTCCTTGACATAAAGACTTCCATGTCACTTCCTAGATGGCTGGAGAGGGCTCTCTAAAGAGCTTGCTTATGCATGTGGCATTTTCTGCTTGGTAAAAGAATTGTTTGAAGAATGCAAACAAATCCAAATGCTGTCCAAAAATCATATGGAACTAATTTGGATGAATAGAGAATTCATGAAACCATATACAATTCAGATCCTCCCTGGTGTGGCATGTAGCTGGTAAAAGGGGTTTTAAAAAACAAAACAAAAAACTTCAAGATTCACAATTGGCAGGTTTAGTGCCAATGTTCCCAGCCATGTTATCTTCTAGCAGCTGCAACGTGGAGTTTGGAGGGCAGCAATAAAACTTCAAGCCAATGCAATTATCATCTAACAAGTGAATCCTCTCCTTTACGTGGTGTTTGGGGGCTGTAGTCAAATGCTATTGCAAGTTTATGTGGTGTTTGAAGTGCAACAAAGAAACCATGCTATGGCTGATCACGTTTTTGGCAAAGGGGCTGCAGGAACAACAAAGTAAACATTCCAAACTTGAAAACCAGATCCTCCTCTCTCACGTGATAGATTGGGCACATTAACTTTGTAAAATACAAATGGTAAGTGAACAAATTATGATTTCTTGGAGCGTGGCATGTAAAAGACTTTGAAACTCCAAAAACAAATGCATATTGGTGTGTTTGAATCCTCCCTTGCCGTGCGTGGCTTTTGGCTGAAGCTTTAAACTCCCAGCAAATTACTCTCTACTGTAGCATGGAACATTGACTGCAAATGCAACATTGCTGGTGAAAAACTCCCCTCTCTGCATGATTGAAGCTTCAAAAGAAATGCACATTGGCTGGCATGAAGTCTTTTTGTGGTTGAAAAGTTTTAAAAGGTTTTAAAAGATGCAAATTGGAAGGCATAAGGTCCATTTTCTTCCCTTGTGTGGTGTGGGTAAGGCATTTTCCATTAACATTCCCAGACAAGATGCCAAAGAAGAGAGTAAATCCTCCCTGCATGGGAAAATTTCAAGCAAAATGTATTTCCAGGCATGAGGCTTTATCCCACATTGGCTGGGGAATGAAGTTTTGTGGTATTTATAAGTAAAAACACACTCATCTAATATGTCAAAGCCATCAAGGCTTTTGACGGACGGTGCTCATTGAGCACCCAAAGTGGGCCCACGTGCGGATGCGGATCCCAAGGCAACCTAAGGAGGTAACAGATGATGACAGGTGGACCTCACACAGGCACACTTCCTAAGGCAGATGGGCAAAATTTTGCAGAGAAAGGTCGACTTAACCAGCGAGCATGTTCGAGATGGATCGACAGTCGGCATGACTTCGCGAAGGCAAGATGCATGCGAGTTAAGCCCTACAAAATGGCGAAATGGTTTGGCGAAAATGCAACAGTGGTAAAGATCGAGAAAGTTCGGGTTGATCCGATGGTCTGTGCGATTTTGGAGCTTGAAGATGCTCACCCGTTAGAGGCCGCGAAATGGCAAAAGGGAAAATGCAAAATGGTGAAGTCCAGGTGGTGTTGACGTGGCAGGTATAGTCAGATGTCTAGTAGGTAGTTCCCATCCCAATGGTGATGATGTGGGGTAGAGGTGGTGCCTAGGTGGTGATGACATGGTGCTGAGGTGGCATACACGTGGCAGCCAAGTGGTAGTGACAAAGTGAATGACATGGCAGTGATGAGGTGTCATCCCAGGTGGTGCCCAGTGGACCCCATCGACCAATCAAAGGCCACCATGTGGCAAGGCGTCAGGCCAAAAGGGAGTCAAAAATCAAAATTAAAATCATGTTAATGATATAGTTCTGACTATAGAGAAAATTCAAAAATTTTAAATGATTGTGCACATTGGAAGGATTAATTCACCCAGGGCTGTATTTTTTACTAGAATATGAAGTATTATATGTTTCCAGAAAGCTCTCAGCGTGAAGAATCCAATTATGTAGTCAATTTTGACAAAGATTAGATATTTTGGGAGCATTTTTGACGTGAATGAAATTCAATTAGAGAGGAGACACTTGGCAATTTCAGTTGCAGATTTGATTTTCTTCTCTCTTCTTATTCTCAATTCTTCTCATTTTGTAAGGGTTCTAGAAATTTGGAGAACAGCTCCATATTTTCATGGTTTCCAATTCTGAGTATTCTTCAAGATTGTATAGGGCAGTGCTTCTCTTTCAGTAATAGAGTATCTTCTTGTTGTAGGTGTTCTTAGTTGCAGGTTCTTGTGTATGTAAGGCATGCACAAATTTGTGCAGAATTTGTCTCTGAAATGTAATCTCATTTTATTCAAATTTGATTCTTGAGGAGGATCATGTTGGTGATGAGCAGTTGTGTCTGTGAGTGTAATGTTGGTTTGTAGGTAATCTTCAAGGAAGATTTTAAACTCTGTGAACAAACATTAATAAAATAGGGATTATGTTTCTGGATCTGATATTTTTTGTGGATGAGCTGAGTAATGCATTTATGCAAGGCATTAAATGTAGGAATACTTGAGAATTAAGATGATCTTGTAGTATAAGTTTTCACCTATAGGTTGATTTGTGACTCTGTTGCCGTTGGATAAGGCACTGATCTTGCAATTAAGGGGGTTCTCAAACCAATTTAAAATTCAATCAGAATATCTTTAGTGTATGTTATGTTTTTGAAATGTTTCATCTATCTCATGCTCAAGCATGGTTGAGTTTTATGTGTAGATCTAGCCTATCTACAATAAAATACTTGTTTTGGAGCCCTGGTGAGATCTATCTGTTTATGTTGATGTTGTCATAGGTGTGTAATAGGTTTAATTCTAAGCATCAAAGGTATACCCACCTAGGTTTTACAGAGCCTGAAGAGTAGAAGGATTCATATCCTTGTCATGTTGTCCAAGCCCTGAGGTTCTTCATAGATTGAATTGGCTACTTCACAGATCAATTGCAGGTGTTCTTGGGTTATCACTTTTGGTGAGCAACAGAAATATCACACTGAGGATAATATGTTGCCAACCTTGGCAACTAGCATTTTGGAAAAATTGATACCCTCATTTCAAAAGGATACTTCAGATAGGCATCTAAAAATGGTCAACGCTTGCAACGCCATACTTTAACGTGTCTGTGTTACCTTATTTTATGGTTTTCACATCTTATTAACATTTCTTCTATTTCGTGTACTTGATCTTTATCATTTATCGACATCTTTTAATTCTTTTGCACTTCTTTCCCCTTCGATTGTGTTTTTCGCATTTACAATTAGGTCTTGTCAATATCATTTTCAAATCGCAATCTTCGGTCATAATCATCTTATCATGTCAACTGGACATCGTCAATCCTAATTGATGTCAAATTAGGGTTTTGTCCTTAATCTTTATCATTTTCAATCATCTTTGATCAGTTATCATCATTTTTTATCCTTTTGGATCCCTTTTCAATTGTCAAGTGTCGATCCCTTATCAATTTGTGACCGGTTTGTCATTGATCCTTTGTCATTCAACCTTCATCAAGTCAACCTATTATCAATATTCGATTGATTTGTCATTGGTCTCAATCAATCATCATGTATCGTCAGTTTTGGATCGATAAGTCATTGATCCTTATCATTTATCCTCTATCAATTTGATTCCCCTTGTCAATTATTGATCAATTTGTCATTGATCATTGTCAATCAATATCGACTCTTTATCAATCATTGAGTCTTCATCATTTAATCATGATCGACCCTATATAAATTTCTTTAGTCTTGTCATGAACTAATTGATATCCTTTCATTTCTAATCTATCTCTTAGGGTTTTGCAATTTAATCATTTACTCCTAATTAACATTCCCCTCTAGGTTAAATAAATCAATTTATGTATCCTAGGTCTCTCTTATCACAATTAAATATTTCATTTAATTGGCTAATTATGTCCCCTTTGTGAATTAATTAAAAAATGAGAATTTATTAATTAATGTCACCCAATTTCCTAATTTCCTCATTTCTAATTTCCTAATTCACTAATTTCTCTTTCCCACCTATTTACTAATTAGTTTCAAATCTAATTTCCACCTAATTATCCCTCTCTAGCTCCCCCTATTTTTGTGCTTCCTTTGTCATAATATGGAAGCATGATTCTCTCATTCGTCATAAGTGTTGGCGTCATAAGTGTTGGCATAGAAGCATGTCATAGCTCTTGACATAGCAACTTGTCCTCACACTTTGCATGGGAAATTCATCATAGTCATGACATAGAAGGTGTCATAACCCTTCCCTTTTCGAATCATTGTGCCAATTTTTAATGAATTTCTTTTCTCATCCTCTTTCATGCTAATTTCATCCTTTCACCAATTTTTCTATAAATTGGTCTCTCTCATCATTGATTTTGAACCACATTTTCAAGTATCCTTAAGTTGTTGTTTTCACTTTGCAATCTTGCTTCCATCACACTTTCAAACTTGTAGGTGATATCCACACAAGTCCCATTTCAAGGAGAAACAAAGCCATGGAGAATTATGGATGAGATATCCATGTTTGTAATGGTTTGCATTTGGTTTGGTTATGTTGTCTTCATAGCTCTATTGAGTGTATTAGAACATTTTTCATTGCAATTTAGCTTTGTGCTTAGCTAATGTTTATTGCTTTGATGTTTTCCCATTTTCCTAGTTACACAGGCAATTAAAAGGTTTGATTAATTATGTAAATACACACTTTGAGTCATTTGAAAAGTCTATTGAGGAGAAGGTCCAAAATGAATTCAATGCAAAGAGGCTCTAGAATTTGAAAAAGATGTTTGCTAAGGATAGAATCACTCTAGATGCATGTGTGAAGAGAATGAAGGATGTATTGTCCAAAGGTGGGAACTTATACAAATCATGCTCATCTCTGACTGAGTTCACTGCAAACATTGAGAAGAAGTCTAAGGCACATGAGGATGAGCTTGAATGTATATCTCAGTCAGTTGATTCCCTGTCAGTATCATTGAGCAGTCATGAAAATCAAGTCATATCATTAGTTGGGAAAATTAGAAGCCTAAATCATGATCGGGAGAGGATAATTGGTAGAGTCAGAGATATTTGTAGTCTCATTACTCCTAAGTTGGTCATTATTTTTAGTGATCTTAAGGATACTCAAGATGCTTTGGCCAGTAGTGATCTGACAGACCTAAAGATAGTAGAAGCCCAAGCTTATCTATTTAGTGGACTCATAACGATGTTGTAGAATCTACATAAGGGTTAGGATAGCCACTTGGACATATCTTATCAGTTTAGACATTTTAATTATTATATGTAATTGTTTGACAGGCAGTGAGCCTTCTGAGGTTGTAGCCCTTATTGTAATTTGAGCAGTGAGCTCTAGGCAGTGCGTCTGAATGAATGTGCATTCCCCTCAAGTAATATTATTATTCTTCTAACAACACATATTAATATTGTGGGTCTCAATCCCACCATGGTTTTTCCCTTAACCTCGGTTTCCACATAAAAATATTGGTGTTATGGTGTTGTGGTTATTTTCTTTGTGTTTTTGTACTTTATTTTTATTCAGTTTTGTTGAGTGGTTAAAGAATCAGATTAAGAATGTTAAAAATTATAGAACACCGATTCACCCCCCATTCTCAGTGTTTGAACATGTATATGGTATTACCCTACATAATAATCATTGATTATCCTACAGTGATATATCCTTAGGGAATCCTCCTATAGGAAGCAATATAGCAATTTCTTCTAGCTCCTTTGGTACCACATTGATGTGAAAAAAATGTATGTCAAATAGATCTTCTCTTTGTGTCTCCACTTCTTGCCCAATTTTTATTTTTGATAGGTAATCCAAACCTTGATTGTTGTTTCCTAGCTTCACCATGAGTTTGAAATAAAACTCCTAAAAAAAAACAATTTGAATAATACGGCCATGTGTGACAAGTGTATTGATCAAATACGTCAAAATTTGATGATCGGTAAAGAATGTAAATGGTGTAGACAACAAGTAATGTCTGTATTTCTTTAGTGCATATATCATAGCTAGTGCTTCCCTCTTTGTAGTATGGTAATTCTACTCCATGGAAAACAATTTCTTACTTGAAAATGCAATTGGATGATCCTTGTTTTCCTTGGGCTGAGCCAATACTATTCCTATAGCTATGTTGGAAGCATCCAGATGAACATGAAAAAGAGTATTGCAATCTAAATTTTTTAAAATAGGTGTTTCCATAATATTCATTTTTAAAGTATCAAATGTTTTTTGAGCTTCATCATTCCAAGATATAATTCAACCATTTTTCTTTTTCAATAGGTCCTCTAATGGTGCAATAATGCTAGCATATCCTCTTATGAACATCTAGTGATATTTGGTATACCATAAAAACACCTTCACTTCCAGGGCACTCTTGGGTGGCGGTAGGTTTAGTATCAAAGAAACTATCGTAGAATCCACCATAAATCTTTCCTTCCATATGATATGGCTTAAAAATGTCTTGAAAGGTACTACAAAAATATATTTCTTCACATTTAGTGATATTTGCATGCTTCTAGACTTGATTAACATCACACGAAGCACCTTTATATAATATTTTACCAATCCACATATTGTCCAATTTATACATCTATAAAATCATTGATAATCCCTAAAATTATTGATCATTATTCAATTGAATATTGTAGGGGCATTCTTCAAACCATAAGGCATCATTACGTACATGTAGGATCCCATTCTATTGCAAAATTAGTCTTTGGATGGTCTTCCTCCTTGAATTTGACTTGGTGGTATCGAAAAATGCCATCAGTAAATGAATATTTTATCTGTTAGTATTATGTTATATTTTATCATTGATGTCAAATCCTGGGGTCCAGATGTGGTGTGCTAAGCAGATGTGTTTGTGAAATGTGTTTAGTGTTTAGAGGTTTCTTGAATTTCTTGGATGTCTTGGCTTCTCAGAAGACATGTTGTTGATACTACTCAGTTCTATTTTTGGGTCTGGATTGGTTTGGATGTCAAGGAGTTTTGGTACAGACATTGTATTTGTGTAATGGAAATTGTATAAAGTATGGATAATGTTTTGGGTCCGGCTTTGGTGATATATGCAACTTGTTGATGTGTTTGATGAGAAACATTGTAATGAGGTCTACTTATCATTCCTTCCTACCACCAGAATGTTTAGTGGAGACCTAATTTAGATCTCTATCTTGGTTGACATTGAGGATTATGCTTCTCTGAGATAGTATATGTAGGAGTATGATTTGGATGAATTGGATTATGGCTTTTTGTGTTAGAGACATGCGAGATTGAAAGAATCTAGTTGATGTGTTAGAGTTGTGTTGCAGATTATTATCAAAAGAAATTTTGAATGTGTAGATTGTGTTTCAGTGGTAGATTCTCTTTATCTTTCTTTCTTCTTTGGTAGTGAGCCTCTTCTGGGCAGTGAGCCTCTTTTGGGCAATGAGCCCACTTGCCATGAGCATCTTGGCAGTGAGCCACCCTTTGTAAAAGTCACCTTAACCAGTGTTTATATAGATTGAGAATTAGCATTCTCTATGGTTTTTCCCTTCTTGGGTTTTCCACGTAAATTTTGGTGTTTCTTGTGTCTGATCTGTTATGTGCATATGCTTTCATGTTTGTCTGTTTTGTCAATTTTGCTAGTAGTTTTGAATCTATGAATAAAGTTTAAATGAAAGATTTTATTGTTAGATGATTCACCCCCCGCTCTTAGTTGCTCATATATTCAATAATTGGTATTATATTTGTGGTTCCTTGATACAAAGCTTAACCACTTAAGGTAGATCCTAATCCAATGGCACACAAATTATCCATTCCTATCTTTGAAGGATCTGATTATAATTTTTGGAAAGTGAAGATGAGAGGTTATCTAGTTTCTCTGGGTTACAACACTTGGAAGGCTATGGAGACAAGTATGTTCAATCGACGAATGGTCTTACTACTCTGGATGAGATTCAGGCCTATGAAGAAAATGAGGAGGTGAGGTATGCTATCTTTAGTGCATTATCAAAACCTGAATTGATAAAAGTTATCTCTTTGAATACTACTTATGAGGTTTGGCAAAAGCTAAAAGATATCTATGAAGGAAATGAGAGAGTTAAGTTGACAAAGAGGCTAACAACTAAGCAAAGGTATGAAAACCTAAAGAAGGAAGAAGGAGAAGACATTGTAGGCTATTTTGAGAAGGTTGATAGTGTTGTGAATGAAATCAAAGAACTCAGAGGCACATTGAATGATGAAGATGTGATTGAAAAAATCCTAATGACACTACCAGTAAGCTACAGTGAGAAGATCTTAGCTATTGAAGAAACCTATGATCCAAAGAAGTTCATCAGAGAGCATTTGTTTGGTACCTTGACTGCATTTGAAGTAAGAAAGTTTGGAAATGACAAAGATAAATTAGAGACAACATTCAAAGCATTTGAAGATGGTCTGAATAATGAAGAGAGCCTAGATGAGATAGAATCAAATTTTGTGAGGAAACTAAAGAAATCCATCGACAAGTACAAAGGTATGTTACCCTTTAAATGTTTCAAATGTGGAAAGATTGGTCATATTGCTACTAGATGTCTGGAAAAAGGGAGATAGACAAAAGTTTAGGGAAAACAAGGGAAAGTTCAATAAGAAAGCCTATTATGGTAAGGATGATGCTGGTATTTCAAATGATGAATTAGACTATGAGGAAGGTGATTGTTTATTTCTAGTAGAAAACAATGTTCCTAAGTTTGATATTTCTAAGACTATTGCTAATGCATTTCATGCTAGAAGAGATATAATGAATGGTTAACAGATAGCATATGTTCAAATCATATGACTGGTGATAAGAGTAAGTTCATAAAACCTGAAAAAGTATGATGGAGGTTCTATTAGGTTTGGAGATTATCATAAAACACAAATTGTTGGGATTAGCTCAATTACTTTTGATGGAAAACATAACACTAGCAATGTTTACTATGTGAAAGATCTGCATTATAATCTTTTGAGTGTTGGAAATATGTGCAAAAATGGAAATAATGTTGTTTTCCAGAACAATGGATGTGATTTGGAAGGATTTTGGAATGGTTATTGCAGCTGGAAGAAGGGAAAATGGAAACATGTATTAGTTGGAAGGAGCTACAAGACACTGTCTAATATCTCAACTTGATGACAGCTAGCTATGGCACCAGAGAATGTGTCACATGAACTTTGACAACTTAGTATAGATTAGTTCAAGGAGTGTAGTGAGAGATCTACCGAGATTGACTAAACTGGAGAACAACATTTGCAAAGAATGTCAAGAAGGAAAACAGACAAGGAGAACATTTAGAGGAAAATAATATTCATCCATTGAATTATTGGATTTGGTTCATACCGATCTTTGTGGTCTGACTCAGACAAAGAGTCTTTAAGGTGAGAGGTATTTCATGTTACCGATTGATGATTATTATAGGATGACTTGGGTTGCATTTCTAAGAGAGAAGTTTGAGGCATTAGAGAAGTTCAATATATTCAAGGAAAAAGTTGAGAATGAGGTTGAGAGGAAAATCAAGTGTTTAAGATCTGACAGAGGTGGAGAATTCATTTCTAATGAGTTCAACGACTTCTATGAGAAACATGGCATTAGAAGACAATTATATGTGCCCTGAACACCACAACATAATGGTGTAGTGGAAAGCATGAACTAGAATATACAAGAGGCAGCTAGAAATATATTAAAAGGAGCACAACCACCGAAAGTCTATTGGAGAGAAGCAATTCATACAACAACATCCACTCTTAACATAATCTTGTACTACCAGAAGTATGGAAAGACATCCTATGAACTTTGGTATGTTAGAACCTCGACAATGAAATATTTTTAAGTATTTGCAAGCAAGTGCTATATTCGGAGAGATGAGGATAATCTTGGAAATTTTGATGGTAGAGTAGATGAAGGCATAATCTTAGGCTATTCAACAAAGAGCAAGGCATACTGGTGTTACAACAAAAGGTTGAATAAGATTGTTGAAAGTAAAGCAACTCAAGAACAAGTCTTGTTGTATTTACTATATGAAACTAAGCCAAAGATAGTAGAATAAGCTTGTAATGATGTGAATTGGATAAAGGCAATGAAAGAAGAGCTGGATCAGATTGAGAAAAATCAAACATGGGAATTAGTCAATAGACTTGAAGACAAGAATGTGATTGGAACTAAATGGGTATTCTGGAACAAGCTAGATGAAGATGGAAAGGTTGTAAGAAATAAGGAAAGGTTGGTTTGCAAAGAATACACTAAGATTGAAGGCATTGAATTTGGTGAAACTTATGCCCCGAATTTTCAGATGGAGGCAATCTAGATGTTCTTAACATTTTTAACATTTAAGGACTTCAAGGTTTATCAGATGGATGTTAAATCAACATTCTTGAATCGAGAATTGAAAGAAGTTTACATTGAACAACCAAAAGGTTTTAGGTTGAGAAATGATCCAAACATTGTTTGTAGATTGAAAAAGGCTTTATATGGACTAAAACAAGCCTCTAGGGCTAGGTATTGAAGACTAGACAAGTATCCAACTGATCAAAAGTTTCAGAAAGGTTCTACTGACAACAATTTATACTTCAAGACTGATTCAGGTAAAATTGTAATTGTTGTGGTATATGTTGATAATATAATATTTAGAGGAAATCAAGGTATGTCCATGATTGTTGAGATGTCCATGATTGGTGAGTTAAATGTATTCCTAGGTTCACAAGTTAATCAGAATGACAAAAGAATTTTCATTTATCAGTCTAAGTACATCAAAGAATTGTTAAAGAAGTTTGGGTTGGAGAATTCCACACTAGTGTGTACACATATGACCACTAGATGCAAGCTAACCAAAGATGATAAATCTCCTAAGGTAGATGAAAGTTAGTACAAATCAATGATAGGAGGATATCATATTTGACTGCTACTAGATCAGATATCATGTATGTAGTATGTTTGGCAGCCAAATATAAGCAAGAACCAAAAGAATCACATGTTGTGGTAGTGAAAAGGATTTTAAAATATCTTAAAGGAACATAAGAGTTTGGTTTGTGGTATCCTAGGATCTCATATTTTACCTTGACAGCTTATACAGATAAAAACTGGGCCGAAAGTGTTGATGATACAAAAAGTACAAGTGGAGGAGAATTATTTCTCTGCTCCTGATTGGTTGCTTGGTCAAGTAAGAAGCAAGACTCTATGTCTCTATCTACAACAAAAGAAGAATAAATTGGGGCATCTTCATGTTGCACACAGATCTTATGGATGAAGTAGACTTTGAAGGACATTGGTGTAAAGTTTGATGATCTCATCTCAATTATCTGTGATAATACTAGTGCAATAAATATTTCAAAGAATCCAGTACAACATTCTAGAAAAAAGCATATATCTATTAGGTACCACTTCTTGAGGGAAAAAGTGTTGGATAATGAATTCAGACTTGAGTATGTACCCATAAAAGAGAAGATTTCATAAATTCACTAAGGCATTGTGCAAAGATACTTTTGAGTATCTCCAACGGAAGTTAGGGGTATTACCCCTTTCTAGTTTGAACTAATGTGTATTTTGGTGTGGATTGGTGTAGTGAGCAACATGTATATTCTTTTCTGGATTGATGCCTTAGTGCTTCAGGTCTTAGAGGGAGCAAAAGTGAGTTTCTTAGGGGGAGTTTTCCCCACCTTTTTCATTGTTGCCAAAGGGGGAGAGAGATTTTGCATGACAATTTGTTGTTGTTGATGGATGTTTCCATCAATGAAAAAGGTGGAGATTGTTAGCACTATGTCATGTTGTCATTGATGTCAAATCTTGTGGTCGAGATTAGGTCTGGATGTGGTCTATTGAGTAGATGTGTTTGTGAAATATGTTTAGCATTTTGAGGTTTCTTAGATGTCTTGGCTTCTCAGAAGAGGTGTTGATGATACTACTCAATGCTATAATTTTTGGGTTATGTCGAGGCTTTTTTGTCTGGACATTGAATTTGTGTAACAATAGTTGTATATCATGTGGATAATGTTTTGGGTCTTGCTTTGGTGATTTATGTAACGTGTTGATGTGTTCAATGAGGAACATTGTAATGAGGTCTACTTCTCATTCCTTCCCACCACCAGAATGGTTAGTGGAGACCTAATTTAGATCTTTGTCTTGGCCAACATTGAGGATTATGTTTCTTAGAGATAGTATATGTAGGAGTATGATTTAGATGAGTTGGAGTATAGATTTTTGTGTTGAAGACGTGTGAGATTGAAAGAATCCAATTGATGTGTTAGAGTTGTGTTATGGATTGTTACTAGAAGAAGTTCTAGATGTGCAGATTGTGTTTCAGTGGTGGATTCTCTTTATCTTTCTTTCTTCTTCGACAGTGAGAATATTGGTAGCAATCCACCCTTTGTAAAAATCACCTTAACTAGTGTTAATATGTATTAATAATTAGCGTTCTCCATGGTTTTTCACTTCTTGGGTTTCCCACGTAAATTCTGGTGTTTCTTGTGTCTGATCTATTATGTGCATATGCTTTCATATTTATTTATTTTTATCAATTTGCTAGTAGTTTTGGATCTATGAATAAAGTTTAAACAAAATCTTTTATTGTCAACTAATTCACCCCCACTCTCAGTTGCCAAATATTGGGCATTATCTTCTTCCCACTAATTCTAGAATCTCTTTGGTGAATGGAGTAGGAAACAAATCATGAATGCAAGATTTGTTCAATTCCTGCAAGTCGACACAATTACTTATCTCTCTAGTGCTCTTATTTTGAATCACTATAGGTCTTATCCATTCCATGTATTCTATCTATTTTATGATTCTAGTAGTCAACATCTTATCAAATTCTATTTTCACCTTCTTCACGTTAGGATTCAATTTGTAATGTTTCTTCTATATCAGTTTAGTTCCTTCCTTCAACTAGATATTAATTGTCTCATCTTATTCCTTGGTGCATTTCATCTTTGTAAATCTCTTATGGAATAAATCTTGGTATTTGATGCAGAGGGTTTGGTGTTAATGAGCAATTTCCTTGGCTTCTTCTATGGGTTAACACTTGGAACCATCCAATGGTCCAATATCTCCAACCTTCCAAAGGTTCTTAAGCTCATCCTTGATCCTTCCCAAGGATCAATCCTCTTAGGACAACTTGGTTTCAAAAGGAGACTCCTACTCTTATGTGCTTAACCCCTAAACCAAGACACCTCACAACCCCAAGCCCCTTGCCAACATGACCTTTTGATCAAATGGTGGAATATGTCATGTGTGGGTGTTTGAACATGTTTGAAAAGGTATTTTCATTGAATTATACCTCTTTGGTCTGTGTTTACAAGCCTTTTGTGCCTTTTGTTCTTAATGACCTAGGAAATAGGGCTACAAGTAATTAGGCCTCTATTTGGGATTTTTCCTCTTTATCTACCAATCTCTCTGAACAACCCCCTAAAAAAATTTGATATTAAAATACCCTTTTATACCCTCTAAATTATTTCAAACTTCTACATCTGGGTTTTGGGTGCAAGTGTTCAAACCCTACTGTGCCTATTTTAGCCTAGTTAGTCAGTATAGGGGTTTTAAGTCTCAAAACCTTCACCAGTCAAATAGGAATGAAGTTATGGATTTTGGAGAGGGTCTTCACATGTCCAAGGGTCCCCTCCATGCAATTTTTAACCACCGATTCATCCACTGGTCCAAGGATTCAATCAATCCTTCGCTGCACAGACATGCCACATGCATAATGTCAAGTCTAGGGCATCACTCCAAAAAATACAAGGTGAGATCTTCTGATTTATAAACCAAACAAATAATCTAGTATAAAAGGTAATCCAACATTATCTAGGGTTTCATACCATTCCCATTGAGTAATTTTGAATGGTGGCTCCTTTTGCATCCAAACCCTGATTTTTGGGGGTTCTACCAGGCAGTGAGAAAGAAAATTCAATTAATTCTCAACAAAAGAGCTTCAAGACCTCAAATATACATAAAATGAAATATTATTCACTATTTAAACCTATTAAATAAATTATCCCTTCTATATGTCCATACCAAATCCGTACCAAATCCAAGAACACAAGAAAATACAATAAAAATGATAGTTTCAGAATTGTAGGAAGCATAAATTTCATTCAAAGTTTCAATATAACCTTTGGGAATCATTCCTCAGGCTTAAATAATTCCAAGGAATCCTTCCAACCACCTACCAATGTACAAGTGCAACAAACTAGCTGTTGGGGAACCACAACTCATTTTTTGCAAAATTGCCTATTGACAACAAAGCAACTTTTGACAAATTATTACATCACATACTTGCCTTCACACCAAAGGTTACAAAGTGGACACACAACACTACTAGGACATCTAGATACCAAAAACATAAATAAAATTCCCACACAAGGCTTTTTGACCAAGTACACACCTTGGAGCCTTAGGTGTTATTACATAGCATTGGTAGCTTTGGACCTACCACATCCTTTAGGACATACACAAGAAACCTTCAAGGGAACACATTGTGTTGTATTCAAACACATGTTGAAAATATGCTAGCACACCCTTGAGTGCCCCTGCACCATACTCTAGATAAGAAAACTCAAGTCCCTTGAGTTGCCAACTGGGTGATTGAGGTGCCATGCTTTATGATATCACTTTCAGACATCCAAGTAGCTTCAAACTCAGGGAGGTCCTTCCACTTGACCAAGTAGTCCTTGTAGACCCCTCTTCTAGTTTGTTTGATCACTTTGGAATCAAGGATACTCTCCAATTCCAATGGTTTTCTCGGTGGAAAATCCTTCACCCAATCGACATCCTCTTCCACAAGAGATGAACTAGGTGCTGCATCAGGTAAAGGACCATTGAAGGTTATCAAATCACATACATTAAAAATGGGAGAGATCCCCAAATCTGGTGGAAGTTCAACCTCATAAGCATTGTTACCAAATTTATGAACCACCCATAGAGGTCCTATATTTTTCATGAGCAGCTTAGAGGGTTGGCCCTTGGGAAATCTTTCCTTCCTTAGGTAGGCCATCACCAAATCTCCCACCTAAAAGTGAAAATCCCTTCTCTTAACATCTGTCTCGAGTTTGTATTTTTATACACTTTTGTCAAGTGAAGTCTTGAGTTGATCATGGATCTCCTTCATAGTAATGGAAAAGTCCTCTCCCTGAGCACTCCTTCATTCCATACCCCCAAGGTCTCTATGTTCCAATGTCCCTCTAGGATGTAAGCCATACACAACCTCAAATGGGCTTCTCCCTATACTTCTATTAACTAAATCATTATTTGCATATTCAGCTTTTCCAATCACCAAATCCTAACTTTGTCCATGCTTCTTAGTAAGGCATCTAAGAAGATTGCCAAGAGATATATTAACTACCTCAATTTGGCCATTAGTCTAAGGATGGTATACTGAAGAAAATAACAGATTGGTACCCAATTTCTTTGAGAGATTCCTCAAAAAATGACCCACAAACTTGGAGTCTCTATCAGTGACAATATTGAGAGGTAGACCATGTATCCTTAGAACTTCTTTGAAGAAGAGACTTGCAATATGAGATGCATCATTTGTGCATTTATATGGCACAAAATGAGCCATCTTGCTAAACCTATCAACAATTACAAAGACACTATCAAACCCCCTAGAAGTTTTGGGAAAAGAAAGTACAAAATCCATACTAAGGCTTTCCCAAGGCCTAGTAGGAACCGGTAAAGATTGATACAACCCAACATTAGTAGAAACTCTTTTTTCCCTTTGACAAATGGGACAATGCTCCACAAATATTCTTACCTCCACTTGCATCTTAGGCCAAAAGTAAAGCCTTGATACTTGCTCCAAAGTTTTATCCAAACCAAAATGATCGCCAAGGCTGCCATTGTGCTTTTCCCTAATTATATTCTCCCTCATAGAGCATTGAGGAATACATAGTTGATGCCCCTTAAAGAACAATCCATCCTACAACATGAAATCAGGGAACTCAACATGAAAGGAATCAAAAAACTTAGTACATACATCATAAGCATCCTTAAAATCTTTATCCTCCTTATACATGAGTTTAAGAGAATTAACATCAACACTTTGACATTGGATTTCTTGGATAGTGAGTACTCTCCTACTCAAGGAATCTAAAACCTTATTAGACACACCCTTCTTATTCTTGATAGTAAAAGTGTAAGGTTGGATTTGTTCAACCCACTTGATATGCCTTTTATTCAACTTCTCCCACCCATTAAGAAAACTCAATGCATGGTTATCAGTATAAACATTGAACTCTTTTGGAAGAAGGTAATAGAACCACTTTTTAAGGGCTCATACCATAGAATAGAGCTCCAAATCATAGGTTTAATACCTTTGCTTAGCCTCATTCAAATTCTTTGAAAATAATGCCACCAAATGCCCTTCTTGACTAAGAACTGCACCTATTGCCTGCTTGCTTGCATCACATTCAAATGTAAAAAGTTGATCAAAATTAGGGAGCCTCAAGGTAAGAAGTTCTGAAACCTTCCTCTTCAAAATATTAAAGCTTTGGGATGCCCTCCTTGTCCATTCAAACCCGCATTTGATTCCTTCTTTTATAGTGTTAAGAATTGGAGCACAAATATGACTAAAACCCCTAATGAATTTTCTATAAAAAGAAGCCAATCCATGAAATCTCCTAACATCCCCTACTATCCTAGGTGTAGAACAACTGACAATAGACTCAACCTTTGAAGGACACATTTTTAAACATCCCTTAGAAACCACAAAGCCTAGATACACCAACTTAATTTTCATGAATTCACACTTCTCAAGGTTGATTACTAGTTTCTCCTCATGAAGATTCCTCAAAACCTAATCCAAATGCTTCAAATGCTCCTCCTTGGACCTGCTAAACACAAAGATATCATCAAGATAAACAATAACAAATTTTCCAATAAAGTCAACCAATACCTCATTCACGAGGTGCATAAAGGTACTAGGTGCATTTGTGAGCCCAAAGGGCATCACCAACCATTCATATAAACCCTCATTTATCTTAAAGGCAGTCTTCCACTCATCACCAAGTCTAATTCTGATTTGATGGTAACTTGATTTCAAATCAATCTTTGAAAAGTAGCAAGATCCCCCAAGATAGTCCATTAGGTCTTTAATCCTAGGCATAGGAAACCGGTACCTAATTGTGATCTTGTTAATGGCTCTAGAATCAATGCACATTCTCCATGTTCCATATTTTTTTGGTGCCAACATAGTAGGTACAACAAATGGGCTTAAACTATTCCTAATCAACCCCTTGTCCAATAGTTCTTGCACTTGTCTTGATATCTCCTCATTCTATTTGGGAGTCATCTTGTAGGTAGCTTTGTTGGGTAAGGTTACACCAGGGATCAAATCAATTTGATGACTGATTTCTCTTATTGGAGGAAAGTTATCAAGCATGTCTTTAGCTACAACTCCTTCATATCTATCCAACATGGCTTGTACTTCACTAGGAACCTCTCTCTTTGCATCATTCTCTTGTTGAGGTTTACCCTTTGGGTATAAGACTAAAGCATAGCCTTGGGTCTCCTCTTACTAAAGGACATCTAAAAAATCTTTCCCACTAATCATCATGACACTTGGACTAGCAATCTTCTCTTCCCCTTGATCAGGTAAGGGTTCCATCCTAAACTGTTTACCATTCTTGGAGATGACATACACATTCATTTCCCCATCATGTTGGGCTTTGACATCATACTACCAAGGGCAGCCTAATGACAAGTGACAAGAATCCATAGGAAGGATATCACACAAGATCCTATCCTTATAGTCTCCTAGTTCAAAATCCACCCAAGTTTGTTCATCTACCACTAAATGCTGCCCCTTGTTAAGCCAAGACACCCTATAAGGACTCACATGTGGTAACCTTTTCAATTTTAACTTCTCTACCATTTCCAAAGCAACAATATTCTCAATGGATCCAGAATCTACAATCACCTTACAAACCTTACCATGAGACTTACAAGTAGTCTTGAAGAGTGACTTTCTTTGTGGTGGCTCCTTGCATTTGGGTACCTTCAATAACTTCCTCCTTAGCATGAGGATTTCTCCATCCAAGGTGGGACCTAAATTTCCCATGGGTGAATTGACACTTTGTCCATCATCCTCTTGCACAAGTTTATTCCTTCTTTCTGGTCTATGTGAACTAGAAGCTTTCTCCGGGAATCTACTCATGGTATGACCCACTTGGCTGCAATTGTAATACTTGCAAGTGAAAACATCAGGACTTTTGCCTTGACTTCCTTGCCTACCCCTACCAAAAGGTCTTCTTCCTCCTCTAAAGCCTCTATTCTTATTGTTGAACTCTCCATTGGACTCTTGTTGGTTAGAGTCACCATTTTTAAAAGGAGTATTTCTTCCTCCATAGCCACCTCTACCTCTGAAATTCCTACCTCCCCTTCCTCTATTGTTTTGCTCTCCCCTTCTCCTTATCTTATCTTCCACTCTCAATGCCAATTGGAAACATTTGTGCATAGTGTTCGGAGCCCTGATGCTGACCTCATCTTGGATGTTTTGCCTTAAACCATTTAGGTATCTAGCGACCTTCTCTGCCTCTTCTTCATGTTTCTTTGAACTAAGACTTATTTTGTGAAATTCTTCAGTATATGCATTCACATCCAACTCACTTTGTCTAAGATTTTGTAACTTCTTGTACATCTGAACCTCATAGTCTATTGGTAGGAATTGATCTTTGATTTTGCTCTTCATCCTCTCCCAAGATGATATCTTCTTCTTCCCTATATTCATCCTTTCTTCTTGCAATATTGTCCACCACAACAAGGCAGACCTCTTGAGTCTAGACTTTTCTAAACTCATTCTTTTCTTCTCAAGAACTTCTTTGTAGTCAAAGTGGTTATTGAGTGCTTCTATCCATTCAAGCACCACTTCTCTATTGTCTTTGTTTACTGATTTCAAAGAATCCAAGAACATCTTTTTATCAGGTTCCATATTCTGAGGGATGGACTCCTTCTCTTCATTCTCCTCATCTGATTCATCATCACAAGTTTTGTCCTTTCCCTTGGTATGTCTGGTCTCTTTGTGTTTCTCTTCAAGAAACTCCTCTACCATCTTCCTGATGGCCTCTGGGTTCATTACCTTAGGAGGCATTGTATCAACCTCTCCTCTAAATTCTGAGTTTGAAATACACTATTCCACCCTTGGTATAGCTCTGATACCACTATGATGCAGAGGGTTTGGTGTTAATGAGTAATTTCCTTGGCTTCTTCTATGGGTTAACACTTGGCACCATCCAATGGTCCAATATATCCAACCTTTCAAAGGTTCTTAAGCTTGTCCTTGATCCTTCCCAAGGATCAATCCTCTTAGGACAACTTGGTTTCACAAGCAGACTCCTACTCATATGTGCTCAACTCCTAAACCAAGACACCTCACAACCCTAAGCCCCTTGCAAACAACACCTTTTTCTCAAATGGTGGAGTATGTCATGTGTGTGTGTTTGAACATGTTTGACAAGGTATTTTCATTGACTTAGACCTATTTGGTCTATGTTTACAAGCCTTTTGTGCCTTTTGTTCTTAGTGACCTAGGAAACAGGGCTACAAGCAATTAGGCCTCTATTTGGGCTTTTTCGTCTTCATCTACCAATCTCTCTGAAAAAACCCCTGAAAAAATTTTATATTCAAATACCCTTTTTGACCCTCTAAAAGATTTTAACCTTTTACATTTGGGTTTTGAGTGCAAGTGTTCAAACCCTATTGTGCCTATTTTAGCCTAGTTAACTGGTATAGGGGTTTTAGGTCTCAAAACCTTCACCATTCAAATGGGAATGAAGTTAGGGATTTTGGAGAGGGTTTGCACATGTCCAAGGGTCCCCTCCATGCAATTTTTGACCACCAATTTTTCCACTACTTGAAGGATTCAATCAATCCTTCGTTGCATAGGCTTGCCACATGGGTAATGTCAAGTCTAGGGCATCACTCCAAAAATGCAAGGTGAGATCTTCAGCTCCCCAAAACAAAAAAATCATCTAGTATACAAGGTAATCCAACATTTCCCATGGTTTCAGACTATTCCCATTGAGGAATGTTGAATGGTGGCTCCTTTTGCATCCAAACCCTAATTTTTGGGGTTTCTAATAGGCATCGAGAAAGAAAATTCAATTACTCCTCAACCACAGAGCTTCAAGACCTCAAATATACATCAAATAAAATATGATTCACTATTGCAACCTATTCAAGATATTATCCCTTCCATATGTCCATCAAATCCATACCAAATCCAAGAACACAAGAAAATGCAGTAAAAATGACAGTTTCAAAATTGTGGGAAGCATAAATTTCATTCAAAGTCTCAATCTAACCTTTGGGAATAATTCCCCAGGCTTAAATAAGGCCAAGGAATCCTTCCAACCACCTCCCAATGTACAAGTGCTACCACAACTCATTTTTTTGCAAAATTCCCTATGACAACAAAGCAACTTTTGACAAATTATTACATCACATACTTTCCTTCACACCAAAGGTTACAAAATGGACACATAACACTACTAGGACCCCTGGACACCAAAAACATAAATAAAATTCCCACACAAGGCTTTTTGACCAAGTACACACCTTGGAGCCTTAGAGCTTATTACATAGCATTGGTAGCTTTGGACCTACCACATCCATTAGGATCTACACAAGAAACCTTCAAGGCAACACATTGTGTTGCATTCAAACACATGTTGAAAATATGCTAGCACACCCTTGAGTGCCCCTACACCAGTATTCTAATAGGGTTTCTATCACTTGTGCTATTGTCTTATCATCCCAATAGCCTCATATTTTCACCAGTTTAGGATCATCTCCTTCTGCTATAATGCTTGTTTTCATTAATATCATCATTATGTTGTAATATATGCCTTTATATTCTATTTATTCTTCTATCTCCCTTTCACATTGATCAATATTTATATCCAAATCCTTGTTTTCCTAATCATCTTTTTGGGAATCATAACATTGTCTACTTATTCTAGTTGCCTATACCTCTAACCACTCAATATATTTCCAAATTCCTTCTTCTTTGGAGGGTTGTGGGAGTTGCAGTACCACCAAATCATTCTCTTTCAAAATAAATATAATCTCCCTCATTCTTTGCAATGTGGTATGTATTTGTGGATTCTTATTGTAGAAAGAAAATGCATGAAGAAAATTCAAAGTTACCTCTTCCCATGTTCTGGTTTCTCTTCTCTTCTCCTAATTGACTACCATTTTTTTTCCTATTAGTGTTAATTTCCAATAGAATCATTGAATATAGAGTCTGTTGTTGTACTCATACCTTTCCTTCCAACATTGAATTCATATGTCTAGATAATCTTGTAGTGGGATATCTCCATCATACTTTGGTATGTTCAGGTATTCTCCTTTCCCTTGTAAATATATTTCTTTGAAGATCTTGAAATCTTCCCATCTCTTGATAGTCTTCTTGTGTGTGTTGAAATAACATGTGACACTACATATGAGTATGTTTCAAAATATCTAGCATGTTTCCTTAATTTATGAATATTTTCTCAATTTGGTCAATGTATGCCCTCAATTCTCCAACTCTAGAGTACTTAGGAAGCTTGATTTAGTATATGCCTCTTGAAATTGGACTGTCTTGGTAAGGTACCACCTCTTTTTAACTTCTTCTGTTGGTAAAAATTTCTTCCAGTGCCTCCTCTTCACTTGAACAATCCTCTATTGAATCTTCCTCAAATGTTTCTTCTTCACTAGAGTCTTCTTTTGGTAATTATTTTGTGATGATTCTTCTGATCATGAACACCGTCTGGGAGCCAAAGATCCTATGAGAGTAAACTTTTGACCTATCATTCATCTATGCCTCCAATACTACCTCGCTATCTATGATCCCATCTATCTCATTCATCTCAATTTATCATTCAAGTTACATTCTTCCTTTCTTCCAGTATTGAATATCTTAGCTATGCCATTGATGCTTCATTCATCATCCTCATATTCTATTGCATTTACTTCCTCCACATAGGTTTCATCCAGAATTTCCCCCAAGGGAATGTGCACTATCCTCCTATTATCTACAAATGAAATTTAGTACTTTTGGGAATGTATTACTTTATTTGAATCCAAAAACCATCTCAATTTCATTAATGCATAAAATTAGTCAAAAGTCTCCTTAACTTTATATAAAAGTCTCTATAGTTACCATTTAGTCCATTGAATCATTTTAGACACCATCTATTGGTCTCCTTTCTATTCTTTCCCCTTATATCTCTAGATAATTCTATCTCTAACCACTAAAGGAACACAAATATTCCTATACTCCATGAGGGCCTCATTCTCCTCATTACTAAGTACATGATATCCTTGACACCCTCCAAACCCCTACCTATTTTTATACAAAACCCATTAAAAATATCCAAATAAATTATCTCTTCAAAATAATACTCCCTATCTAAGTGGGTCTTTGAGTCCATCAAAGACTGAGATAAGGAGATAAATCACTAGAAATTGTCAAAGAAGGGCTCCCACCTCCCATTGAAAAGGAAAGAAAAGGAAATCTCCACTAGACCAAACAAAAATGAAAAAGCTATTGTGGAAACTTTTTTCAGAAAAGTTTACACCCTTGCTTGAGCTATTAACTCAGTCAACCTTGTGAAACATGGAAACAACCTCCAAGTGTGGGACCTTGACATGTGAGGTTGAGTCTCTAGAGAAGGTCGACTTACTTTCCAATAAAGGTGTAGTGTTGAACCAACCCAATACTTGTAAAACCTATTCCTAAGCCTATTTTACTAATTTGTAGAGAAAAGGGGAGGAGTGTAGAAAAGTAAAAGAGGTGATGCACCAAGATTGAAATTGTTTCTTCTCCTAGTCTAGAGGATGCACAATATACCAATAAAATTACCACCACTTCACAAATTTGCATCTTAACCTTCCTTCCAAAGAGCATATGAAGGTATATTTTTAACAAAATACCAAAAGGAACATAGGGTTATTCATAGATAGTGTCAGCTAAGAGAGTTTACACAATCATATAACATATAAGTAAGGAAAGAATCCATTTAAAAAGAATGTAATAACATTACACAACAAATATGAATGAGATATGAGACAAACTAAGTAATTCATTAACAAAAGGCAAGATTATTTATAGATAGAAAAGTATAACTCTATATGAGAAATCTGAAAACTAAGAGGAGCAAAATCCTGAAAGTATGTTACAATATTGCCTTTATAGTTCGGGCATAACTCTGATTGGGTGTTTAACTCTAGAGACCCTAACCAACTATGATTAGGTTACAAAATGAAATAATATGGATCAGATGAAAGATTTGATTTTTTTCATGTTGGGGCAGATCCATTTATGTAAAGCAGGACAAAAGAGACACTGTTGCAGTCGACGTAGGTAGAAGACATCAAAATCTAGGTGGCTCTATCAAAAAGATGGTGTTTGATTGTGCTCTGCAAAGATAGGAAAGTCTTCTACATTCAATAAATGGACATGGGCAACCTCGAGAAACATCTATAGAGCCTGAAAGAAGTAATAGAAATTGTTCTACATAAGATGGAAGGGGTTGGATCAAGATCAGATTGCATTGGGTCATTGATGATGTCAGAATTAAATGTTGACTCGCTAGTCGGCAAGAACCCCTAGTTATCTGTTTGAATTCAAATGTTCAATTTTATTTTGATTGCAAGCCATCATATCTGTTGCTTGCACACAAATGAATGACTGAGATTGAGTGAGGAATTATTTAGAACATGCGATTAAAACAACACTATTGATATACATTTTCTTTACAAAACAAATGGCCAAGATCAAATGAGGGATCCATCACATTGCCTCATGTTCCCTCAATAGCTCTGTAGGTGAATTTTTCTTTGTTTGTTACCACTTGTGGAACTATGGAGTAAAACATGCTTCATATTTTATTACTTTGTAGCTCCAGAAGTGGTATTTTCTCATTTGACCATCTCACATGTATTCCTTGTTAGCATTTAAAAGTTATTGGGCCAATGAAATGGATCCACATCAGTTTCCCATCAGCTTCAGTAATTGTTGGCCCCACAACATTGCTTTATTCCACCTTCATAGTTTCGCAAATGCATTTTTTCTTCATTTGTTTCTACCTAAGAAGTACATATCACTTTGTGTGCTTCATGTTTATCATCACTCCGCAGCTCTGCAAGTCATTTTACCAACTAAATTCCTACTTGTGGACTTGTGGAATACATTATGTGTTAAACCTTTTCACTTTTTCATCTACCATTTGTCACCTACAACTCCACAAGTCCAAAAGTCAACCAAAAGTTTTACTTGTGGAGTTGCAGAATGCATTAAATCTTTACACCCCGCCTCTTCCGCAACTCTACAAGTTCATTTTTTAAGCTTATTTTCTACCTATGTATGTGTGGAGTGATAATCACTTAAGTGATTCAAATTTGCACATTCACAAAAAACATTAACAAGGTAACCGGTAGCGGGTAATGAGTGAGTGGTGAAGGAATGTTTTGGGCGAGCCTCTAACTAGTTGGATTTAGTGATTTGACTAGTTGAGCAAGTCAACATGAAATTAGAACAAGGTCGACTAAGTAAGTCATGAAGGCTTATGGTTTAGGGTTTAAGGCTTTTGGGGGTTTAAGCCATTTTTTGACATCTCAGATTGGTCGTAACTGATGGCCTAAGGGTGACATAAGATGTTAATAGAAACTCCCTAGGATGATAAAGAGGGCTATTATATTAAGGAGGGAGATTTTAGGAGAGTGAAGGACTTAGATACAAGTAAAGGTGAATGGGTCTAGAATAATACTCAAGAAAAAGGTAAGGAATGTTGCTCGAAGAGGGACCTGGCCTTAACCCCTATGTGTCTTCTAATATGGTAGGTGGGGTGTCTATTTTTGTGGGGTTAGGCATTGAGAATGTGAACCTATACCTTCCTCCCCTCATGTATCCTATCATGAATCCCCCTCCTCATCCTACTATCGACAAAGAGAATAAAACCGTTCTAAATTTTGTTAAGATGGTTACTCTCTGTCAACAAAAAATTCTCAATTGTTTGTTTCTAGGGGTTATCCACATGATTCAAAGAATGAATTTTATTCAAGAGAAGTGGTGTAGCCTTTTGCCTAATCCTAAAGTGGAGGAAAATAATATTTGCAAAATTGGGATGAGGTTTGTGAGGCCCTACCTCGACTCATCCTACCATTTCAGTATTTTTTAATGTTGAGACTATTATGGATGCTTTATTTTATGCACTATGGATTTAGAACTTACATGATTTCATGATTTGGATAACATTGATATATATGGATGATTTATTTATATGCTTTCTAATATAGAACTCTATATGATTCTAGAATAGGATAAATTTGAGAGGATATATGTCATTATTGGATTTCCAGGACTTTACTATGATGATAGAAATAGGATGCATGTTTTATGTATGGATTAAAATTATGAGAATTATGATAATTGCTTATGTGAGTTATTTGGATGTAAGATGTATTGAATTGTTTAAATGTTGCAGAGTGTTTGATGTGTATTCTTATTCATGTGTTTTATAATATATGAGGTTATTTGGAATTACTAATGTGTAATTGAGATGCGCAGGAAAATTATCCATGTGACCATGGAAATATTATGGAGAACCAAACCTAGACCTATGTATGTTCGTAAAACCAGGGTTTGTTTATTTGGAGAGACAACACCCCATTTGTATCGTATTATATTTGTGAAATTAAATATGCATGTGTGTTAAATTGAATTTTGTTAATTTGTGTAAATCCAACAAGAGACAAAATTTCATGTGTAATTTTGTAAAAGTATTTTTATTGTGTCACTTGACACATGTGTTGATTTATGTTTTGTTTTTGAATTGTCTCTTGGAAGGAGTTGTTTAACCATATCCACTACCACCCGCGTATAGAGATCACATTGTGTGGTGCAGTGGAGACCTGGGATGGGAATATGTTTGTGATTATTTTCCCTTGTTTATTGTGCTTGCATGTGTGTAACCTATCTAGGGCTTGGTTTTCCAAGCTCGGGGGTGGCTACTAGTTAGCCTAGGCTAGGAGGTGAGCACTCCATGGTCATAGCCTATGATTTACTTGCAAGTTGTCGGAAGAAAGAAATAGGACAAGTAGAAGTGGCTGGAGTTATTTGTTGTAGAAAAATATTTGTAAATGTAATTATTACTCTTTGAAAGATCTCATTTATTAGCAATGAGAGTCCCATTTGTAAAAGTGACAATAGTGTCTTTTAAATACCTTTTAAAGAAATGTAATATTTTATTATGTTATTTTGCAGAAAAGAAATGAGTATTATGGATTTAGTTTCTATAGTTTTGAAAATAACATTTGTTGTGTTTATGATATTTTGAAAAGCAAGAAATTATTTTATCACTTTATGCATTAAAAAAAAATATATTAGAAAAGAAATGAAATAGATTTGCATGCATGTAGTAGGCTAGAAATAAAACATTTAGATCTATACATGGAAGTGCAAAAGTTAGCTAATTTAAATCTGTCATTTTATTTATTGCAGAAAATAAAATCTAACAGTTATGATAGCCGTCTCTAAAGAATTATGTTAATAAATTCTAGATTTGTATAGTTACTGTTCTAAGTTCACTTAAATATGTTATTTACATTTGCAACAAATTAAAATCTAAAGTTGAATGTCTATCTATTTTAAATAATAACCTATTTATATAGTTGCTGGATAAATATATTTAATTCTGTCATTTGTTTATTTGCAGAAATTAAAAACTAGGGTTAAACAGATTTTTTGAATTAAATAATATCATATTTCTCTAGATTGCTGTTTAATTTTTATTGGATTTTGTCAGTCAATTACTATAGAAAATAAACCTAGATTAATTAGTTTATCTCAAATTCTAGCTAAACAGTATATAAAAAAAAAAGATTACATTGTTTTAAATTTGGAATTTTTTTAATGGATCTTTTACAAGTTTTGTTTTAAAAAAAAATATACATCATACATTTGCATGAAGAAAAAAAAAACTAACCCTAGAAATCCAGAGCATCTAAAATATATAAAAGCATATTTTCAATATATATATATATATTAATTTAATTTAATTTTAAAATTAAAAAATCAACAAAAAAAAAGTAAAAGAAAAATAATGTATAAAAAAAAAGAATTTTTTTAGGGGTTTTCGAGGGGGCCCGAACCCCACTGTGTATACACACAGTGAGCGGCACCCGCGGCACTGCCACTATGTGGACACACAGTGGGTGGCACCAAGGCACCGCCACTATGTGGGCACACAGTGGGCGGCGCCCGCGGCACCACCACTGTGTGGACACATAGTGGGCGGCGCCAAGCGGCCACCACTGTGTGGACACACAATGGGTGGCGCCCAGCCGGGGAGAATCCCGCCACCGCCTCCTCCAAGCCGCTTGTCAAACAAGAAAACCCCTCCATGCATTCGTTCGTCCCTGCAATTTTGAAAAAAAATAAAATAAAATAAAGCCCTAGCCCAAAGATTTGGGGTTAGGGCAAGTAATGAGGTTAATAATAAAATAAAAGGGGGTTTTATAATATTAAAAAAAAAAAGATTAGGGTTTTCATGGACATTTTAATATTGGGAAATTAAAAATATATTATATAAATATATATATATATATATATATATATAGAGAGAGAGAGAGAGAGAGAGTTAAAATAATATGGGTGGATAGGGTAAATTGTAATTTAATCATTTAGATGTTTATGTCACAAATATGTTTGTAATAAACATATGGATATAATTTGTTATGACGTTTATTTTCTTTTAAATTTGTAATTAATTTGGAGATTAATTACCTAGGAACTTAAAAAAAAAATATTATAAGTTATTTTGACTATAAGAGGATATTTTTTTTAGTCCACCCAAATATAGGTAAATGAGGAGATTAAATTTTATAGGAAAATATTCATTATGTATTTAATTACCCCCCTGAGTCAATTTAGTCTAGACACATTTTAATTAAAGGTTAAAATATAAATATAGACATTTATAAACTAAGTACTAGGACTAATTTAATTAGATCCTAAAAACAAATAATGGTTATTGGAGATTAATTTTATCTACACCAATTATTTAGAGAGTTTTGATTTAATTAATCTATTGACTAAATTTAATAAATAATCTTTTTAGTATTCTGCATTTAATTTTAAATTATTTTCTTTTATTTGAGTTAGTGGTTTATGTTAACTAAAACATAGTTAAGACAAAACTTGCTAAGTGCATTGTATATTTGCAATTTAATGTTATTTAGATGTGTTTTAAAAAAAAAAATTTATCCCATTCGTGCCCAAAAGTTTGGGCATGACATTTTGGTATCAGAGAAAGGTTTCCAACACTAGGAACCTTTCTCCATTATGTTTCGCTTTAATTAATTTTATTATATTAATTTTCTATGATATTTAAATTTAATTAATTAAATATTTTTCCAAAAAAATTAGTTATTTTATTTATTTTATTTTATTTTCTCATCGGGATGCCTCCGACTACATGACAAGCTTGCAAGCGCGGAAGGGGTCCTAGGTGTGAACGCATAGCATGCGAAGAGGTAGATAGGGAGGAATTGGTTCTGGAAGTGAAACCAGAGGCTCCTCCTGAACAGTCAGTTGACCCAAACCAAAACATCTTAGAAGCACTCCAAAAACCTGATTGTTATAGTCCAAGATAGGTTTCCAACAAAGGATCACCATGTTGAAAATAGAACTCAGTGAGTCATAGATCAACAGATAGGGAATGGAGCAGGAGTCCACCTCCTATTCCCATAGAGAGTCAAG
Organism: Cryptomeria japonica; assembly: GCF_030272615.1. Classification (NCBI taxonomy): domain Eukaryota; kingdom Viridiplantae; phylum Streptophyta; class Pinopsida; order Cupressales; family Cupressaceae; genus Cryptomeria; species Cryptomeria japonica. The sequence continues at coordinate 553,103,140 of NC_081414.1, read as the reverse complement.
GTGGGAATGAGCCAGAGTCTGTGCACCTACTAGGACCACCTCCAGTGCCAGAGCCAGTATATTATGAGAGATCACGTCGGGATCCGGGAGATCTTATCAGGGAGGTTATGTGCCTCCAGCCACCATCTTTTGGGGGATCTACCGATGTGGTAGAAGTTGAGGCTTGGCTTTTGAGCCTTGATAGGTGCTTTCCATTGTGCTCTTATGAGAGCAATCTAAAGGCATGTGTAGCAGTCCACCTATTGAGAGGAACGACCTCCACATGGTGGAGACAGGAGGAATACAAGTGTGGTTTAGTTGTTGATACTTTCACATGGGAGATTTTTATAGAGAGGTTCAAGGAGAGGTACTTGTCAAAGCATTACAGATAGCGTAGGATAGACAAATTCCATGACCTCCAGCAGAAGGGTCTCTTAGTGACCCAGTACGAGAGCAAATTCTTTGAGCTCTTGCCCTACGTGGACTACCTGAAAGACAAGAAGCTTCTTGTCAACCATTTCATCAGAGGGCTGAATGTCGGCATAGTAGGACCAGTGAGGATGTTCACTCCAGTGAGCCTTTGGGTTGCCATGGAGAAGGCACTGATAGCAGAGGAGATTCAGGTTAGGCCATAGGATACCAGGGATTGGTTCCAGAACTGAAACCCTATACCTTAGACATACAGGTTTCAAAAACCCCATTGGAAGGGAAATAACAAAAACACACAGGGGTTCTCCAAACCCCCTCCTCTGCAACAGTCACAACAAAACTAGAGGTAAAGGCCTCCACAGAATCAGCAGGGTGCAAAGCCCAAGCAGTGGCAATCTTAGGGTCAGAGGCAAGATCAGAAATCTCAATTTCCTTACACACCTCCGGCAAGGACTCAACAGTCCTCCAGGGGTGGGTACAGTGGTTCTAGTAAGACAGGGGGACAGTCTTTTTCTAGGCTTCAGGGCACCCAATTTTGGGCATGCGGTGCTTGTTTCACATGTGGAGCCATGGGGCACATGGCGAGAGTGTCCACAGGGTCAGATGGCAGGGATCCAAAGGATGGCAGCATCTAAGCCTACAGTTGGAGATATGGGCAGGTCCCATAGGGTCTTTGTAGCAGTTGACAACTACTAGGTAGAGCACCAGGCCATAGTCATTGAGGCTGCAGGTTTGATCAAATGTAACAATGTATCTATATTATTTGATTTAGGAGCTACTGACTCCTTTATATCTCCATTGGTTGTGGAGCGTTGTGAGCTAGTGGCAACTAGACAAGGTGTCAGTTGGGAAGTGGAGTTAGCTTTAGGGGCTAGAGTGTCAGTGGAATCAGAGGTTAGGGCATGTCCGCTTTAGAGTGGCAATACCACCACCCTAGTAGACCTTAGAGTTACACCACTTGGATCATATGGCATCGTACTTGGCATAGATTGGCTTTATACCCATAGAGCCAAGATGGATTGCCACCTGAAAGTGATAGAGTGTGAGGATGATCAGGGTTTGCCCATAGTAATCACAGGGATTTAGAGACCCATGTCCCTTCGTATGATTTTCGCAATGCAGCTTAAGCAGAGCATGCGAAAGGGATGTCAACTATTTGCCATCACTATCAGTGATAGAGGGGAAGAGGATGAATAGGAAACATCAATAGATGACCATCCTATCCTTAAGGGATAATTAGATGTGTTTCCTTCAGAGCTACCAGGGATGCCACCTCGTAGAGAGATAGACTTTCATATAGACCTTGTACGAGGAGCTGAGCCAGTTTCAAGAGCACCTTATAGGATGACCACGAATGAGCTTAATGAGCTAAAGATATAGCTTGAGGAACTCCTAGAGAAGGGTCACATTTGTCCTAGCATATCCGCTTGGGGTGCACCAGTCATCTTCATGAAGAAGAAGGACAGATCTCTCCGATGATGCATGGATTATCGTCAGTTGAACAAAGAAACCATCAAGAACTGACATCCTTTACCCAGAATTGATGATTTATTCAACCAACTTCAGGGTGCCAAAGTATTTTCCAAAATTGATCTGAAGTCAGGATAGCATTAGTTGAGAATAGTGGAAAGTGATATCCACAAGACTGCATTTCACACTAGATATGGCCACTATGAGTTCACCGTGGTTCCATTCGGCCTTACGAATGCTCCAACTGTTTTCATGAGCCTCATGAATGGGGTATTCTGCACATTTCTAGACCACTTTGTGATTGTGTTCCTCAATGATATATTGATATATTCTCAGAATGAGAAAGAGCATGAGGAGCACCTGAGACAGGTTTTGCATTGTTTGAGGGACAATCAGTTTTTTGGCAGTTTGTCAAAGTGTGCTTTCTTTCAATCAGAGGTCAAGTACCTTGGGCACGTTATTTCCAGTGATGGGATCTTAGTAGACCCATCCAAGATCAGAGCTATTAGTTTAGAAGACATGGAAACTAGTCAAGTCCATGGGAGCTAGTAGTTTAGAAGACACACGACTACTAGAAAGATAGAAATCAAACATGGAAACTAGAAAGGATACATTGGAGAAGAATGTATAAGAGATTAAAGACAACCATGCTAAGATTGTAAATATTAGTTATTGCTCCATCCATAATAACACTGATAACATTCACATCCTTTCTAACAAATTTTAAGGACTTTCTGAAGATTAAATTAAAGAAAGGGAAGGAATGAAGGATAATACTTTTGGGCCTAGCACTAACAAAAGATGAAGTAAAAAAAAGGATCTTTGTTTAGGTGAAAAAGGTATTCAATCAACTTTGCTAATTTCCAAGGTCAATTCTACTAGAGGAAAATAAAAGTTGTTGAAGATTTAAAGGACATGTAATTATGTTCTTTTTCCCCTTATTTTTTGTTCATCTATTGCTTTGTCATTGCCTCATGAGGGGAGTTGTTGTATTTATATATTTTGGTTGTGGATTATGTGTAGGCTAGGGGTTTGTTATTGTTTACCTCTTTCCAATTTTTTGTAATATGGTTTTAGGGCCCCTTCAAAACCTACATAGTTTAGTGTTTGCTATGTTTTCTAGTGTTGTCCATTTGGAGGAATTGATTAGGTGTTGCATTGATGTTTTGTCATTGATGTCAACACTAGTTGTTTTGGATGTTTTACCAGCACCCTTTTGGTCCCGGTAGGCTGAGTGGTTTCTGGTTGGTTCGGATCCAGCATGATCTGGTATGCTCTAGTATGGTTTGGTTATGGAATTGGCTTATTCATGATACTCATGTTCATATTCATTTAGTTGGTTTTGGTCTGGTGATCAGATGCTATTATGTTTTCTTGGATGCTTAGTTTGTAGTTCCAGTGAGGGTTTCACTAGTAGAACTTTTGTTGAAGATCTTTGATGTATTGTATTAGTGGTGTTGGTGCAACTTTTGGTATGGATTCAAAATACTGATAGTGATCATGTTCAAGACTTGGCGGACTGGGATAATTGCTTTAGCATGTGGACCTATATTGGGTCCTGATTGATCTAGGTTATGGACCGGCTTAATGTAACGTGTGGATTAGACCTCTCGATGTGTTTCCAGGATGTATTATGAGTTGGATATTATTTGTTTGGTCTAAGGTTGACATGTTTCATAATTATGTAATTGGTTTATTGTCTAGTGGTTGACCTAATTGTTTATGGTTGAGGGTTTCTATATATATGATGTAACACCTCATTGTAGATAATCATGGTATATGGTCATGGTATGGGAAATGGATATGTAGTGTGAGAATAACGTAATATCATTCAAATAGAGGATTTGGTCGATCATTGGAGATAGAATTGGGTTTATATAAGAGTATTTAGTCCACCAGTATTGAGCTTAACCAAAACTGTACTTAGGCGTAGGAGATGTTATCTTTGTAGTTTATTCATTCTTCCGGATTGTAGTATGGATTTCTATGTAGTTAGTGAGACTCCTTTTTTGATGAGCAGTGTGCTCTAGGATGTTGGCCTTCCTACAAGTGCAGGCCCCTCAATTGTAATTCACATTCTTATTGCAAAAGTATTATTTGTCTGTGGGTAGGCTTCCCACCGTGGTTTTTCCCTTTATCGGGTTTTCCACGTGTAAATCTTGGTGTCATGTAGATGGTATTTATTCTCTGATTATTGTTTACACTTAATTGGTTTAACTGCTATTCTGGTATTTGATTTAAGCATTCTGTTATTAAAGTTTTAATTGATAAATATTATAGTAATCCAAGACAACTGATTCACCCCCCCTCTTAGTTGTCTTCCGATTATTTGAACTATTTAACAATTTGTATCAGAGATTTGGTCCTCTCTGCAGAAAGCTTAATCACTTGAGGAAGATCCTATGGTGACTAATAGTTCAAGTTCATTTAGTTCATCTAGAGCTATCTTTCGGAGAGATATTCCTAGGCTTGATGGAACAAATTACACAGTATGGAAGATTCAGATGGAGACTCATCTGAGATGTCTTGGCAAGGAGATTTGGGAGATCACACAAAATGGTGTTACACCTCATAATCTAGCATCTAGCAAACTTGGATAAGGAGCTTGAGAATGATTGTAGAGCAAGAGAAGCCCTCTTGTGTGCACTTTCTGATCAACAAATAATGGGATTAATAGATAAATGATCTGGAAAGGCTATATAGGATAAGTTGGAGGCTATTAATGAAGGTGACCCTATAGTGAAGATTGCTAAACTTGATGGTTACCGGGTGAGATATGAAAACTTGAAGATGGAAGAAGATGAAAGGAATATTGCATTCATGGAAAGGGTAAATGAGATTGTGTCATGCCCAAACTTTTGGGCAAAAACGGAATAATTTTTTTTTAAAACAGCTTAATAAAACTAAATTTGCGAAAATAAAAATGCAATAATTAAGTCTTGTCTTACTATATTTTGAGTTAATCTAACAACTAAATCAAGTAAGCGGAAAATATTTAAATTAAATGTGAAATACCAACTCTCCCAAAGAATTATTATTATCTCATCAATTTTAATCAATGAATTAATTTAAACAAAAATCTCTAAATAAATTGACGAGAGATATTGTTAATCTCCAATAACCATTTAATTGCTTCAGGAACTAAATAAATTAGTCCTAGCACTTAGATTATTAAAACCTATTATTCAATTTAACAATTATTATAATGTGTCTAAGAATTCGACTAAAGGCCAAATAAATCCATAATGTAAAATGCCCTATAAAATTTAATCTGGAAAAAGCCTTCATTTAGGTGGACTAAAAATAATCCCCTATAGCCAAATAACTTACAAAGATTGTCATAAAATTCCTAAAAGATTAAACTCCCGAAGAATTAAAATTTAAACATCATATTCAAATATTTATATACCTATATGTTTATATAAAACATATATAAAATATGAACATATAAATAAACTATTTAATCTAAAGCTAGATTTATACATTCATATATATACCTATATATATATATATATATATATATATATATATATATATATATATATATATATATAAAACATATATATATATATATATATATATATAAAGATATAGGATCCCAAAAAAAACTAACATATAAAACTTAAGTAAAGTAATGGGGAATACCCTATTTGAAATTTGAATGGGTTCACACCCCCCCCCCCTTTAAAAATTTCTAACCATACAATATAAAAATACCTATGCTAACCTATTTTCTCTCTAACTTCATATCTTGCCCTAACCCAAATTTCGGGTTAGGGCTTGACTGTGCTCTTTTGTTTTGCAAGGCCGAAGAGGGAGATTGGGCGGAGGCGTTTGAGTGAAACGACGGATGGGGGAAACTTATCTACAGCGGTAGTGGCAGGGATTTTCATCGAGGCTCCCCACAGGGATGGCCGTAGTTGTGCCTGTGGGTCACGACTCATAGTGGCGGTCTTGGCCACCGCTATCGGTCACGGCCCGCAACACGGCTGCTGCCGCCACTGTGGGGTGCCACCCACAAGGGAGGGCCGAAGTCATCTTGACTGTGGATTGCGGCCCACAGTACGGCTGTGGCCGCCACTGGGGGTCGCCGCCCATAGTGCATGTCGGTCGCCCTGTGAGTAGTCCGCAGGAGCCGAGGGTTGGGATGCTAAATTTTTTTTTTGTTTATTTTTTTAAAATTTATTTTATGATATAAATATATATATTTATATATGTATATATATGTGTATATATATATATATATAATATCTCAAAAGATATTTTAGGGTTAGATTCAATATGTGCATATCCCTTTTTTTTTTTTTTAAACAAACTTGCAGGCATTACTAAAATAATGACAATAAATTAAAAAATAGCATGTTAAATATTTCTTATAGTTCATTTATTCATTAAAAATTAGGCATAAATCTATCTGCATACAATATGTTTTCTCTCTGTTTTATATTTAATACCAATCATATAAACTAACCATTTTATTTACTAAATAAACCCATCATAGTGAAATTACTTTATTTTTATTGCCTAAGGTTAAATATATATATATATATATATAAAGGCAGCAATAACTATCATAACAGTGATTTAATGGTAGCAAGCATTTTAAGACTAACTATTTGTAAACTTATTAGTTTTCTCTTTTATGAATAAATCTCTGTTTACTAACACATAAGGTAGGTCCTAATATAAAATAAGATTAATTTTATCTACCTTTATTCTCTGCACTATATTTTTTTTTAAATAAATGACAGAAACAATTAAATTATAGCAGCATTTATATAGCTAGAATTTTCATTTAAAACTATTTTACCAAGTTGAATACAACATTAAAGTCCATGCTAAAATATATTTTTCCATATTTGCATTTGGAAATAAATCAATAGGTCTAAGAGATCATTTCTATCTTAATAACACTAATACTTTTCTACTCCATTTATTTCTATTATTTTCATTATGCATAAAGAGGTAAAATGCCCTTCTTTATTTTCAAGAATAAAAGCAATAGATTGTATCCATACTATAGGAACTTAACCCATAAATATATATTTTAATTTGCAATAACAACTTAACAAAAGAATGTTTTTCTTTAAAGAATATTTAGAATACAATATTGTCAACTTTACAAATGGGTGAAATGCCCAACTAGTCTCTTATTCCTATTAAATGAGGACTTAAATAGAATAAATACATTTCTTTTTGCAAAACAAATACAACATAAAACTCTTCCTTTACATTCCTACAATTGAAATACATTATTACAATCTCTTATTCTTTTTCTGCAATTTAAATAAAACCAACAACTCCTAGCTTTCCTTCCTTTTTTTTTTTCCAACCAACCTGCATACAAATTTTAAGGCTATGACCATGGAGAGATCACCTCCTAGCCTGGGCTTACTAGAAGCCACCCTCAAGCTTGGAGAACCAAGCCCTAGATGGGTTACACTCAAACAAACACAACAAGCAAGGGAAAACAAAACTCAACAAACACTTTCCCATCCAAGGCTAAACTTCATCACAAAAAGTGATGTTTCACAAGGGTGGAAGTGGACCAAATACCTTGAGGAGACTACAAGAATGGTAGATCACAAGCCATCTCATGGCAAACAAAAAATACAACATAAGTCCATTAACCCCACATCCTTATGCCCCTGAGGCATACATGCCATACTTTCTCCCCTTATGACCCCCGAATGCATAAACAAGGCTATGTAGCAAGGGTCTCATAAACAACCCTTGAGATCACTCTCATAATGAGAGCCTCTCACTCTAAGGCTGTCAAACTCCTTCCACCCCCAAGACCATTATACTCTCCCAAGAGTAGAAGGCCTTGGATACTCCCAACATAAGAAAAAAATGCATAAAAGGAATAAAAGGAAGATCACATAATCTTTCACAAAGGAAATACAAGCAATCCTTTAAACATAAATATATAACATGAAAGGAAGAATATGAACCAACCTTCAATATGCCCAAAGGTTTTCTAGAACTAGTTTGAGGAAGAGCAGCCCAATTCCACAATTCTTCCTCCAACACTTAGCCAAAATTTCTATCCTAAAACTATTCTTTTCAAAATTGCAAGATCTCCAAAGATGGAGAGTGGGTGATTAACTCACTAAGTCCCTAATCCTTGTCTGAGAAGGCTTCTCTCACTCTTCCCAACCCCTTGGATAGAGTGAGAGTTCCCATTGGTTGGTCTTCCCAACCTCTTACAGGTTGCTAAAATTGGAAAGAGAAAAGGTAAAAGAAGGTGGGGAAGAGAAACTAACACAAGAAAGGAAGGTTATCTATCCTAGGAGGAACCTTCTAAGTTGAATTTTCGCTCATCTTGGGAAAACCACTTTTTGAGGTGACTAAATAGTCACATGGGAGTAGTCACATGTTTAAAAATACCCCTAACCCATAGGTATACCCTATGGACCTTTGGAAAAACCCTTAAACTGACCCTCGGAGTCCATTTGACCTCTTAGAAACTCATATGAAGTTAACCTACGGGTCAAACCTGAGTTGAACACTCCCAAGACTCTCTACCCAAGGAAAATTTGGGACCACACTCAAATGTTTGAAAAGGGCTTTGGTTAAACAAACTCCCTCCAAGAGACAAGTCAAAATCAAGACACTAATCAACACATGTGTCAAGTGACACAATAAAATACATTACATAATTACACATGGAAATTGTCTATTGTTGGAGTTAAACAAATTGAAAAATACAATTAAACACACATGCAACATTTACTTTCATGAATAAAATATGATACATACGGGGTGTTGTCTCTCCAAATAGACAACCCCTAGTTTTACAAACGTACATAGATCTAGGTTTGGTTCTCCATAATGTTTCCATGGTCACATGGATAATTTTCCTGCGCATCTCAATTACACATTAGTGATTCCAATTAACCTCATATAATATTAAACACATGAATAAGAATACACATCAAACACTCTGCATACAATTGACATTAAACAAATCAATACATCTTATATCCAAGTAAATCCACATAAGCAATTATCATAATCCTCATAATTTTGATCCATATATAACATATGCATTCCTATTTCTATCATCATAATAAAGTCTTGCAAATCCAATAATGACATACATCATCTCAAAGTTATCCTATTCTAGAATCATATAAGGTTCTATATCCATAATGCATAGAAATGAAGCATCAATATACATCAATGTTATCCAAATCATGAAATCATATAAGTTCTAAATCCATAATGCATAAAAATAAAGCATCCATAATAGTCTCAACATGAAAATCACTGAAATGCTAGGATGAGTCGAGGTAGGGCCTCACAGATTGTTAGGGGAATTCAATGTTGTGGTGGAACTCTGAGTGAAGATGAAATTGTTTATAAAGTTCTGAGAGCCCTACCACCGGCTTACAAGATGAAGGCTACTGCAGTTAATCAATTGAGAATAATGGCTAATACATTTGTCAACATAGATACCTTGGTTGGGAAATTATCTTCTTTTCAACTTGAAGAGTTTGGACCCTCTGGAGCTATGAAGTCTGAACCTGCTTTTCATGCATCTGCATCAACAACCGGTAAGAAAGACTAGAAATATTTATATACAAAATAATTGGATGATATGAAGAGAGAAGATGATGAGTTTGAGCAACTTAAAGCACTATTTGCTAGAAGAGTAACTAAAGGACTAGTAGGAAGTAAGTATGAAGGAAAAGAACCTTTAAATGTTTTGCATGTAATTAGATTGGTCATTTTGCATCTAGATGTCCTGAAAGAAATTCAAGATGTGAAGAAAGAGTTAGAAGATAATTTAAGCCTAACCTTGGATATCAGAACAAGTATAAGTACAGGAAAAACAAAGACAAAACATGCTACATAGCGGATGAGGAAGGTGTTGTTGATTCTGATGATGAACCGACAGAATACTTTGCTAGTGGTTTTGGCAATGGGAAGGAATGGGTGTTCCTGGCTATCAAGGAAGATGTTCTAACACTGGAAGAGAATGTACCTGAAGAGAAGGCAATTGCTATTGAAATTGAAGACAAGGATGAATGGATAATTGACAGTGGTTGTTCACATCATATGACTGGAGATAAAGGGAAGTTTCTATCTTTGCAAGAATTTGATGGTGGTCTGGTTAGATTTGGAGATGACAAAGCATTTATGATCAAAAGAAAAGGAACTATATCATTGGAAGGTAAGCACAATACTGATAATGTTTATTATGTTGAAGGTTTAAGGCATAATCTTTTGAGTTTAGGATAATTGTTGGATTGGGGATTTCAATTATAGTTCAAGGATGGACAATAAAAAATCATTAATAGGTTTGGTTTGGAGATTGCAATCGGTACACAGACAAAAGGTAATATATTTCATTTGAATTCTGGTGAGAGTTGGCTATGGCATAAAAGGCCGTGTCATGTGAATTTTGATTTCATTATGAAGATCAATTAAACTAAGGCAGTTAGAGATATACCTAATATTGTGAAGCCCTATATTCGGGTATGTAAAGGATGTCAAATGGGTAAACAGGTTAGAACCTCTTTTAGGAGTATACAAGATAAATCTAATGATGCTCTTGATCTTATTCATACTGATTTGTGTGGCCCCACTAGAGTCAAAAGTTTTCAAGGTGATAGATATTTTATGCTTATCATTGATGATTATTCTAGAATGATGTGGGTTTCTTTTGTAAGGGAGAAATCTGAAGCATTTGAAAAGTTTAAAATCTTTAAGGCTAAAGTGGAAACTGAGACAGGATTGAAGATTAAATGTTTGAGGTCAAATCATGGTGGAGAATTCACATCTGGTGAATTTAATAACTTTTGTGAGAAGCATGGTATAAGGAGACAATATTCTGCTCCCCTGACACCTCGGCAGAATGGAGTTGTAGAAAGGAAGAACAGAACTATCTTGGATGAAGCATGGTATAAGGAGACAATATTCTACTCCCCTGACACCTCAGCAGAATGGAGTTGTAGAAAGGAAGAACAAACTATCTTGGATGAAGCATGGTATAAGGAGACAATATTATGCTCCCCTGACACCTCGGCAGAATGGAGTTGTAGAAAGGAAGAATAGAACTATCTTGGATGCTGCTAGAACAATGATGATGGAACCTAGTCTACCTCATATCTACTAGAGAGAAGCAGTGAGCACAACAATTTATACATTCAATAGAGTACATATCAAAGGAGAAACTGGTAAGACATCTTATGGATTATGGTTTGGAATTACACCTACAGTTAAGTATTTTAGAATATTTGGTAGTAAACTTTATATCAGGAGAGATGATATCATTGGAAAATTTGATCCTAGATGTGATGAAGGCATATTTCTTGGTTATTTAAATGAAAGCAAGGTATATAGATGTTATAACAAGAGATTGCAGAGAATTGTGGAGAGTGATAATGTCAAGGTTCAAATTGGAGTTTATGAGAAAGAACCGATAGTGGAAATGATTATATTTGAACTGGTAGCATCTTTACCGAAACAGAGTGTTAAACTAGTTACTCCAGTAATATCAGAAAAATCAACAGTAACTGAAGAACCAGGAAGAGGAACAGAGAGTCAGAAGACTCCTTGGTATGTGAGATTGAATCATTTAGAACATTAGATCATTTGGGATAAGAACAATGGAGTGATGACAAGAAGAAGTCTGGCAACTAATGAGGTATGTTTAATTTTAAAAGTTGAACTGATATCAGTAATTGAGGCATGTTAAAGATAAATTTTGGTTGAAAGTTATGGAAGAAGAATTAGATCAGACTGAGAAGAATGACACATGGACTTAAGTTTCCCAAACTAAAAATAAGAATGTTATTGGAACTAAACTAGTTTTTAGGAATAAATTGAATGAGGATGGTCAAGTTGTGAGGAATAAGGCTAGATTGGTTTGTAAAGGATATTCTCATAAGGATGGAATTGATTATGGTGAGACTTTTGGACATGTAGCTAGGATTGAAGTTGTAAAATTATTTCATGCCTATGTTGTCCACAAAAACTACAAGGTTTATCAGATGGATATTAAGTGTGCATTTTTAATGGGGATCTTGATGAGGAAGTTTATATTGAGCAACCTAAATTTTTTTCACTTTCAGGTGATACAAACATGGTCTACAGCTTAAGGAAATCCTTATATGGATTGAAATAGGCACTTAGAGCTTGGTATGCAAGGTTGAATAAATATCTTTTAAAGCTTGGTTTTAGTAAGGGTAATGCTAACAGTAATTTATATTATAAGGTCATTATTGATGATATACTAATTATTGCAGTATTTGTTGATGACATCATTTTTGGAGGTGAAGATAAGTTATGCATGGAATTTTCTAAGAATATGGAGAAAGAATTTGAAATGTCTATGATTGGGGAAATAAAAAATTTCTTAGGTTTGCAGATTACTCAGACTGATAAAGGTATTTTCATATGTCAAACTAAGTATGCTAGGGAATTGTTGAAGAATTGGTATGGAAGACTCTAAACCGGTAAGTACTCCTATGGTTACAAGTGAGAAATTGACAAGGAAAGATGTTTCTGCATTGGTAAATCCTACAAGATATAAATCTATGATTGGAGGTCTTCTTTATTTGACTTAGACTAGGCCTGACATAATGAATGTTGTTTGTATTGCATCTAGATTTAAGAGTGATCCTAGAGAAAATCATGAGAGTGCGGTGAAAAGAATTTTTAGATACTTGCAAGGCACATAAAAATATGGTTTATGGTACCCTAAGGATGATGACTTTACTATATGTTCATATACAGATTGTGATTGGGCAGGAGATGCTGATGACTAGAAAAGTACTTCTGGTGGAGATTTCTTTCTTGGAAAGAAGTTGGTTTCATGGATCAATAAGAAACAATCACATACTTCTTTATCTACTGCTGAAGCTAAGTATGTTGTTGCTACTACTAATTGTACACAGGTTCTATGGATGAAGAAAATGTTGAAGGATATCAAAGTGCATTGCATTGTACTGGTAGTTATTCACTGTGATAACTCTGCTGCTATTGACATATCAAAGAATCTGGTATTTCATTCTAAGACAAAGCACATATCTATGAAGTATAACTTTTTGAAGGAGAAGGTGGAAGAAAATGAAGTTAGACTGGCTTATGTGAACACTAAAGAATAGATTGTAGATATTTTCACTAAACCTTTGCCTAAAGAACCATTTGAGCACCTAAGAGATAGGTGAGAGGTTTCTGCCCCTCTGACAAAGAACTGATTGATTCTTTTTGGCATCAGTCTGGTATGCAATATCCGAGATATTATTCATTTTGGTATTGATGTGGGGATGCTACTGCTCAAGGGGAGTAGTTAGCTTTGTGATTCAATAGTTTTTGTTTTTACTTTGATATTTTTGTCAGATTACTGGCATTGATGTCAAAGGGGGAGATATATTGATGTGAAAAAAAAACATTTAAGGAGTTGTATACATTAAGGGGAGATATATATGTGTAATTCGAAGCTTTACAGGGGGAGTTTGGTTTTTGTTTCAGAACTTCATTGCTATATCTTTATGTGGGAAATTGTTGGTTGTCTTCTATTGGGAGAGACTTGTTTGGCATTTCTTGGTACTTAGAGGTTTTTCACATCTAGTGTTGCCATCCATTCCAAAGGGGGAGATTGTTGGCCATTTGGAGGAATTGATTATGTGTTGCATTGACTTTTTGTCATTGATGTCAACACTAGCTGTTTTGGATGTTTTACCGGCACCCTTTTGGTCCCGGTAGGTTGAGTGGTTTCTAGTTGGTTTGGTTATGTAATTGGCTTATTCATGACACTCATGTTCATATTTATTCAGTTGTTTTTGGTTTGGTGATCGGATGCTATTCTATTTTATTGGAAGCTTGGTTTGTAGTTCCGGTGAGGGTTTCACCGGTAGAACTTTTGTTGAAGATCTTTGATGTATTGCATAAGTGGTGTTGGTGCAACTTCTAGTATGGATTCAAGATGCTGATGGTGATGATGTTTGAGACTTGGTAGATTGAGATCATTGCTTTAGCGTGTGGACTTATATTGGGTCCCAATTGATCTAGGTTATGGACCGACTTAATGTAATGTGTGGATTAGACCTCTCAATGTGTTTTTCAGATGTCTTATGAGTTGGATATTATTTGTTTGGTCTAAGGCCGACATGTTTTGTAATTATGTAATTGGTTTATTGTTAGTGACCAACCTGATTGTTTATGGTTGAGGTTTTGTATATATATGATGTAAGATCTCATTGTAGATCATCATGGTATATGGTCATGGTATGGGAAATGGATATGCAATGTGCGAATAATGTAATATCATTTAGATAGAGCATTTAGTTGATCATTGGAGATCAAATTGGGTTTATGTAAGAGGATTTAGTTCTCCAGTATTGAGCTTAACTAGAACTATACTCAAGCATAGGAGATGTTATCTTTGTAGTTCACTCATTCTTTTGGATTGTAGTCTAGATTTCTATGTAGTTAGTGAGACTCCTTTTGTAATGAGCAATGCACTCTAGGTTGTTGGCCTTCCTACAAGTGCAGGCCCCTCAATTAGAATTCACATACTTACTGCAAAAGTATTATGTGACTATGGGTAGCATTCCCACTATTGTTTTTCCCTTTATCGGGTTTTCCACATATAAATCTTGGTGTCATGTGGATGGTATTTATTCTCTGATTATTGTTTGTGCTTAATTGGTTTAACTGCTATTTCGGTATTTGGTTTAAGTGTTCCAGTATTAATGTTATGGGTTCTCGTATTAAATTTTTAATTGCTAAATGTTTTGGTAATCTGTGACAATCGATTCACCCCCCCCTCTCTCAGTTGTCTTCCAGTTATTTGAACTGTCTAACATCTAGTTGGTTCCTTATTTCTATCTTTTGACCAGCTTTTTGTAAAGAGTTTTAAGGTCCCTTCAAAACTTGTTTTCCCCATAATAAAAAATATATTAAAATACATTAAAAAGTCTACAAATACTACTCCATTATATATATACATATATAGAGTATGAGGCTAACTATTTATGAAGGAGGAAATAGAAGATTTGTGTACGTATATATATATGTGTGTGTGTGTGTGTGTGTGTGCGCGCGCGTGCACATATTTATATGTGTGTGTGTGTGTGTGTGTGTGTGTGTGTGTGTGTGTGTGTGTGTGTGTGTGTGTGTGTGTGTGTGTGTGTGTGTGTGTGTGTGTGTGTGAGAGAGAGAGAGAGAGAGAGAGAGAGAGAGAGAGAGAATTTTTTTTGTGGGCCAGCCTACAATAATGAGGTCAAGTTAGTATAGTCAAATTAGTATTCTTCACCATGTGTTCACATTTTAAGACCTATTAGCTAAACCATTAAGAATTAGAAGATGATGAAAACTACTAATTTGTGAGATTTTGTGTAGATTTAAAAAAAAATAGAATTAATTTGTGAATCTTTTTACATAGCTTTTAATAACTTAATTTTTTTAAGTAAGCAACATTTTTAAAAGGTGACATGTAGTGCCCCTCCCTGACTTGTCCTTTTGAGAGGGTGTGATAAACACTTTTAGGTTTGTATGTGTTCTGGTATCTTTGTCTCATTCTTATACTAATAGTCTCTTTGACATTAGTGGGTTCATTATGATTTATGTGGATGAAATTATGTCTTGGACTAATATGATTATTAGACTTATGTGCAATGATCTAGATGCAGTCATTATTCATGTATCCATTATATTTCTTATGAGGATATGATGACATCTTATTATTTTTAACAGCACTTCATGATTGTAATGGATGAGATCATGCTTTGTTGATTGCGTATGTCTTACTTCTATATTCATGATAGAGATGATGTCATACCACTCATTATGAGCATGATATGATGTTGCAATTCTCTCTCACTTTCCTGATCATTTATGATATATATTATGGTATATGTTACCTCATGGCCTAGTCTCATAGGTCTGAGTGTGTCTTAATCTCAATGGAAAGTTGACTAGAGATGGCATGAGTTCTCTCTACACACTCTAGACTTAAGTTGATACCCTTGTTAGTTAGTGTCCTGGCTTAAGTAGTTGGTCTGTGTCATGTGGCATATTGTCCAACCCTATGTTGGGTTGCCTTGTGAGTTTGCGATTATTTATTAATTATTAATTAATTGGTTCATGTAGTTTATTTAGTATTAAAATAAATTAATAGATTACTCTAATATTTAATATTAATGTGTGATAATATTATTGGGAGATTAGTATTCATTAATGTTTATTTTATGATTTTATATTATTATTTTATGGTCTAATCTTTATTTGAATATTTATTATTCAAGCTTTTGATTTATTGGATTATTTATTTATTTATCTACTTCATTGTTTGTTTATTTATTGATTGATGGTTTATTTATACTTATTACTTATTTACCTACCCTCTGTTATGATTGGCCCTCTTGGGAGTTGTGATTGTGAGGATGATATTACTTAATTG
This sequence comes from Cryptomeria japonica, assembly GCF_030272615.1. Taxonomy (NCBI): domain Eukaryota; kingdom Viridiplantae; phylum Streptophyta; class Pinopsida; order Cupressales; family Cupressaceae; genus Cryptomeria; species Cryptomeria japonica. Next base: position 553,086,846 of record NC_081414.1, on the reverse strand, counting down.
TTTGTTTATTTATTTATAATATTTATGTTTTATATTCAATTGGAGCATTTGTTTATATTTCCCTTGATTCATTTTATTGGTCTTTGATTTATTATTATTGGTTATTGTAATATTACATTCTCTTGTTACTAATTGAGTAAGTAAATATTATAAATCTTACATATCCTATTATTCTATTGGGTGATTTTGTGAGGGTAAGTAAATAATATTATTTTATATTATTTACCTTGAACTATGCATGGTAGGTACATAATATATTTTATTGGAATATTTTGATTGGTTGAGTTTTTCCTATGGTTTTGGTTTCAATTTTTATTTTTTAGAGCTTCCTAAGCATTATGTCGGGTTAGCCATTCTGAAGTTTATTCTACATATTGAAGATCTTCATTGATTGAATCTTGTTTTGGATTTGGAATTTTGGCGCTTCTTCGAATTGCTTGCCATCACTTCTAGATCTAGGTTGGCTGATTTTTAACTCTTGCAATTTTGATTTACGGAAGAAATTGTTCTCTGTGCTTGCATTGCGTCTAAGGAAGATTGTTTGTTGGGTGTTAGGTGAAGTAATATTGTAAATGAAAATTAAATATTAGAAGAGACACATATATATTATATAGTTTGGGGTTTGATTTTACATGTATTCATTACATTCATTTATTTGGGTTTTTGTCGTGAACGACATTATGAGCTTCCTATGAATGTTATGGTTTGTTGTGGACTTCTATTTTGATTCAGGATGAGTGAAAATGAATCATTATCCTTCTTTATGTGCATTTGGAATGATTATCTTCCTCAATCATAGTTTTATTTGGTTGTTAAACTTTCCTCTCTCTGAGTTTTATTGTGAGTTTTTGTAGCATTGGAGAATGGATTTTATGTCTATGCTTTGGTTTATTGATTGATATTTTCACTTGTTCTTTGTGTTATGATCATTATTGCGTCTTTCTAGATTGAATTCAAGTCCTATTTTATGCCTTAGTCATTTTCTTGAGTCAGTCGTGAGTTCATACTTCCATTTTTTAAGTTTTCGCTCTTTGTTTTAAAAGTGCTACAAAATGATTCATATGTGCCACAAAAAAGGTTAAATGCACCATTTAATGTGTTGAGTGCACCACTACATTCGTCAAATGCACCAAAGTATGTGTTTGATGCGCCAATCTACATTCTTATTGGGTTTTTGATGATTTTGTCACTTGCGATTAGTTTTCTCGAATTTGTCTTTGTACCAAAGGCTTTTGAGGGTGTCTTTGAGGTACTTGGATCTTTGTACTGTTGAGGGTTGTACATATATGTTGATTTAACTCCAGAAAGTAGGATGGTTTATGTAAGCTCCAACGTGATGGATATGCTCCGTTGTTGAGGATTTAATGTTATTGGTTGTTGAGTAAGATGATTGCATGCCTTCATTTTGCTTTTGTTGTACCTTTTTTGATTGAGACTCTTTATTTCATGTTGGCTTTCTGGCGTTGATTATGCTTTAGATTTGTATCAGTGTGTGGGTGTTATTTATGGATTCTCTTGTATGAGCCTCCTTGTGTTGTGGTTATTTATGTTTCACCCTAAGGTCTTGGTCCATGGTTAGGGGGAGTGGGATATTGCATGTGTAGGATCGGGGTCATGAGCAATAAGCTTCTAAGAGGTTCCTTGTAAGGATGCTTAGGGTCTAGACCTATCATGGAACCACATGGAGATTTTTCCTCTAATTTGCATGTGATAACCATAATAATTAATTAGTGGGTTGGGTAATAAGGACTCACCTAATAAGATAATAATTGGTTTGTGTCCCCACCTCATGGCCCTTGAGTAGAGACTCGGGATGAGCTTGGGAAGACCATAGAGATGGTAAACCAAACTCCCTTGATTGGCTCCCAGGTTGAGATGGTTCCACATGTCTATCAGGGTGTGGCTTGGCCCCTTGTATGTCAGAGTAGCATGTGATGACACTCTTTCCCTTCATGAGTCCATGATCCTTATGCCTTGATTGTTGGTATGCCTCTGGGAGTTTATTGTATTTATATTTATCCTTGTGATGTGATTTAGTGTATTCTTTATGTGGTTGTCATTCTTGATTGTGAGTTTTTGTCCTTTGGTTGTTAGGTGTTAGTCTAGGTATAGAGTGTTAGTTAGAACCTTGTGTCATCTCCTACCATAGGGTGTGGTTCCCTATTGGTTCCACATGGTTAGGTGGTTTTATGTCTTCTTCTATTGGGATGTTCTTCATTGGTTGCTAGTGTGCATGGATGTGGATTTATATCTCTTATTCATGTGGATGGATCTTTGGAGCATATTCTATGTAATTGTGATAGTAACTATGTATCTTATATCATGAGTGAGATGTAATTATAAATGAAGATTATGTATCTTTGATCTTGAGATTACATGTAATAGGTCTTGTAGTAGGTTGATATCATGATGAATTGTAATAGATTATGATTGTTGTAATTGGATATTCATTATGTATGCAATTCTATATTGGAAAGATATTAAAAGGTTAAGTAATGTGATTGGAATATCTTGTGTGTATCTATGGATAGTAGTAAGAATTTTAAATGATCATGTATGTCTATGAGTGAAAGGACTAAATTGAAAAGATATTATTCCTTGATGTTGGCTATTTAGATTATGAATATGCATGAGTAGCTTGTAGATAGGTATGATTATCCTTAAAGGAAATGAATTATAATTTCATTAGGTGATAATTTATGTGGAAAGATGCTATTATCATGTTAGATGGTGAAAATGGTTAGGAACATTTGATTTGGTGTCTTAAAATGAATCTAAGAATTAATAGGAATATGTAGGATTTGCATTCAATAGTTCATAATTCTCATGTTAGAAGGAAGTAATTGATTAGGAACTAAATGTAGTGGATGTTAATGGTATCAGGATTATGGATGTGCTTACATATTATTGTTAGTTAAGTAATGGGATTGAGATACCCTAGGGACGGGTAGTTGTTGTATTGTTATTCTGCTTGCATTTCATGATTGTTAAGAATATGATTATGTTTAAATTGTTCGTGCTTTCATGTTATGTTATGATTAATGCATATGAGTAATTATATTTTTATATGCTGCATTAGTAGATGTTTAAAAAAAAATTCTCTTTTTGTTTGCTAGATTAGTTATTATCTAAGGTATTTTGGTGGGCATTACATGACATGTATCATGTTCATGCATAGTTTTTTATATATAAAGGATATAATTCTAATCTTTAAAATATGGATTTTTCATACTAATATATAGTGCATGGATATTTTTCATATTTTTTTGATGCATATATATTTTTTAATTAATTTTTGAAGTCCAAGTAATTATAATTGGATATAGGTGTATGTTATATTGGATGTAATGCCCACCAAAATAACCTAGAGAAATACACCTAAACTAACTACAAATAGAATTTTTTTATTTTTTAAAAAGCTCATCTACTAAACAAAACATACATCTATAACATCCATCTAATGCATATCAAATATATCATCTACTAAATGCATCATTAAAAATTACATCTTTTGCCAATTACAATAGAGCATAGAACATCATAACACAACTACACAAGCAGAATAACACATCATATCATTCTTTCCCCTAGGGTATCTCAACGTCACTACTTTTAAGAGTAACATCCTATAAACTAAGTTCATTTTAGAGCACCAATCCAAACATTCCAAATCCCCATCATTACACATCCATTCTATTCATTAAGAATCTATACGCATATCCCTTCATAAGATAGTACTAGATCATAATCTAAGATTCACAATGCCTAACAATAGGATTACTAACATATATAAGTACATGAAGTATATCATTAATGCTTAACTTTTATAGGTGAATGATGCCACCTAAGATACCTATATTATTTCCATCTAATCCATACATAATATAATCTCTAACACATACCATATGAAATGTCAACAACACACTATTACAATTTTCATTCTACTTCAATCTCTAAGATCATCAATGCTCCTCATTCACAATCTTACAAGAATCATCTAAATTGCAATGAAACCACATATCCAACTCTATAAGTGGAACTAGATCATTTCTTAAAGATACATATCATCACATCAAGATTAATAATCACATGCCCATACATAAATAATAACAACAAGTAATAACCCTTCTTAACACATGATACCACCAAGATTCACACATAAATAATCTAACTCAAACCCATTCCTAAAGAACACTTCCACAATATAGATCACATGGCATAAAATTATCTTAATACATTCCAAGGTCACAATATTTCAATAGCATATTATAGGATATTATGAATCACAAGAGCACATATTTTGTATCCATATTCAGCCAATCATCATGATACAATATTAACCCTAAAGGATAGAAATCAGCTCTATAACTCAAACCCATAAGAAAGAATAATTGAATCCATACAAATCCACGACTACTCATTCATTTGCATATCCCAAGAGTAACTGACAGTAAGGATAAACATCCTTCAAATCAAAGCATACAAGATCATTATTATATTGACTACCACCCACATGATATACACAATCGTTGCAATCATTTAATTCATGCCAGCTAGAAATTACATTCATCATGAATATCCATTTACAATAATCTTATCCTATATATCTCATTTTGAAATCAATCATCTACAAGTCTCATTACACATATTCCAAGATATTGGTTACGTGGCTTCCTTTACAATTGTATCCTTTTGAGTTACATACCCCATGATAACAATCATAAGTACATAGATTATGTTCCAATTTACATCCACATGAAGAGATAATAGAAATCCAAGTCCACGCATGCATCATCCAAAGAAGAACATCCCAATGGAAGAAGGCATCAAACCACTCGACCATTTGGAACCAAATAGGATCCACCCCCTATGCTAGGAGATGAAATGGGATTTCAACACTCACTCAAGACCTAGGATGACACCTAACAACCATGGGGCTCAACATTGCACTTAATAAACTCAACATAACAATAATAACATGACAACACAAGGCTGAAATCAACAATAGACTCTCCCAGAGGTGTACAATAAAATCATGGCATATGGACATGGTCACATGTAGGAATTGTTAATACTATGAGGATCTAGTTAATACTGAGAGGGGGGGTGAATCAATATTAAGACCAATTTTAACTTTAACTCAAAATCAAAATTATTTTAGATTTGAGATATCTCAACTTCTATAATCAGATCTGTTGGTGTAAATAAATATTCATTTTGGATATTATTACACTTACTTAAGTTAACTTAGGATAATGCATCTCTTCGTAGTTTGGATTTGAGACACTTAGGGAAGTGTGCACATAGGGATAGAGCTTGTAGGAGAAATTCCACCTTTTGTGGTCTTATTTTGTTGTTACACTCCACATTCGGTGGGTCATCCACCTCTTGTGGAACATTATATTATTTCTCCTACCTACCCCTAGTATTTCTTACCTACCCTTGTTTCTCATTGACCCACATGTCATATTTGTGTGCTCATACATCCATATGGCCTTGCCTATATAAGCAAGCCTATATTCATTGTATTGGTTAATCCATTTGATCATTTGCATATTGATGAGAATACAGTTTGTTCTTTTCATTCTATTGTCTCTTTTTATGCTTTTCATTGTGCCCTTGATCTTGGAAAAATCCTACCTGGCATCAGAGCTATTGGGGCTTCATTGATTGGTTTTTGGAGACATCGTGGAAGGCTTCTATTTTCGGATTTGGGGATCTTCATTTTTGGGGGGCATCATACAGCGATTTGGACATCACCGTTGAATCCGGGAGGCCGTTTCCATAAATTTCGACTATAAAGTCGACCTATTTTGGTGAGAAATTTTTTTTCCCCATTTTGGCTATTATTGTACGAATTTCAAAAAAAAATTTCAAAAAACTGAAAAATCAAAAAAGGCGATAAAAAAAAATAAAAAAAAGTATTTTTTGGGGGTCCACAGACCCCCCCCCCCCTCTTGCAGTACGTGTGTTGCAGGTCACGCTGCAGACAGTACCGCTGCGGGTACCACGTCACCCGTCGCCCGAGCAGGTCCCGTCGGCCACCTCACTTCCGCCGCCGGCCCGCCGGCATCACTAAACTAACAGACCCACATCTGCCATGTGGTAGGAGGCCACTAGCCCATGGTCAACCATCGTACACCCTACACAGTGCCACGTCAGCATCCATACGATAGCCCAGTCAACCGCACAGTCAGCAGTCCATACAATACGGATGCCCAGTCAGCAGAGAGGCGAAGTTTTTGTGATGATCATACAGCCGTCAAATTTAAGATAGTGAATTGATGACATCAGCACCACATCAGCAGTTTTTTGAAATTTTTTGACCCCTCTCCATTGAGCTTTTCAGTTTTGTAGTCCAACTTTGAAAGGCCATATCTTGCTCATTTTTGCTCCTTTTTTGGTGCAATTTTTTTTGAAATGGGCTAAAATTTCATGATCTTCGTATTGGTGTGGTTATTTTCTAATTTTGGTGCATAGGTTTTTCAAAATTTTTGGATTCTCTTAGCTGTACCTGTCCAATCCTCAATTTTGCAACTTCAAAGGCCTCGTTTGAGCTCATACGACCTCCTTTTCAGGTGTCGTTTTTTTTGAAAGTGCATGTTTTTTTGTCTACTTTCATAATCTATGATTAGATTTCAGAGATTTTGAGTGGAAATTGTACTTTCAGATATTGGTCTTATTTGGCCTATTAGGTACTTGTAAATTCCTTGGATCTTAGTTAGATCTCTTGCATTATCAGTTTCAGTCACTTTTGACCTTATTGAGGTAGTTGTAAAATTGTAAATCAGAAGTCCACTTTGCCATTTTTTGCAAGTGGCCCATTGTATACACACTACTTATAAAGTGCCAAAATCATCACTTTTGGGGGGGGTTCTTTGATTGAGTGAATTTGGGGGGGTGTCTTGTGTGATTGTGCCTCTCTTTGTGCTCTTTCCATTTTTGTTGCAATGAGTCCTAATAAATTTCCACCTTTAACTCCACATAATTATGCATCATGGAAAATTAAAGTATGGGGTAAATTAATGGAAAAGGGTCTCACACATTACATAGATGGAACAATAACAGCACCACCTACTCCTAAGGCTAATCCAAATGCTCAATTAGAATGGCCCACAAAGAATTGCATGGCTCTTGGAACTTTACGCAAATATGTATCAAATGACCTCATTTTTCACATTGAGAAGTGTAAAACAATCAAAGAGGCTTGGGATATGTTTCAGAAATTGTATGGTCAAGTTGATGAAATCAGAGGCTATCAGATTGATAATGAGCTCACCGACTTGGATCCCAAGAGTTTTGATACAATCCAAGATTATGTCACCAAAGCAAATGAGCTAAAAGCAAAGCTTAAGGATTGTGGAATTGACAAAAAGGATGCTCAGTTGATATTCAACTTGTTGGACAAGCTTGCACTAGAATATGCAGCATTTGTGTCTAGCTTCCAAACTCATCGTTTGACAGTGGGGAGTTCTTATGTTATGCCTTCATTTGATGCTTTCATAGAAATGTTAATATTGGAACAATCTAAGTTGTTGAACATGGGGTTTCTCAAGTCTTCAAAGTCCAAGGCTTTGGTGGCTAATCAAGGGAATCAAGGAAGTCAAGACAAGGATTCCAACAAAAAGAAGAAGCACTCCAAGTCTAAGCCACACTAGGAAAAAGGACAATCATCCTCTCCATCACAAGGCGATTTTTCATCCTCTTCCAAGAAGGGGACACCACCTAAGAAGGATAAACTAACTTGTGCATATTGCAAGAAGTATGGTCATGATAAGCATCGATGCCACACAAAGCAAGTTGATGAGTTAACTAATCTTCTCAATAAATACAACATCAACTTGCCATCCGCCTACACAAAGAAGGATTCTTCTCCTTCCTCTTCTTCACAGTCTAAGGGAAAAGGGCAAGCATTTGTTGCTACAACAGGTTCTTCACAGCAATGTATACTTGACTTGGGTGCCTCATATCACATGGGTTCTACAAAGGAGCAGTTTTCTTCATTGGAGCCATCTAAGGTACCTCACATTTACATAGGTGATGATATAGAAGTAGAGGTTGAAGGGAAAGGTTCAGTTGACATGGATGATGGAACATTTGAGAATGTTCTCTATGTTCCTAACTTGTCTACCAACCTTCTCTCCATCTACCAAATCACTCACTATGGGAATGGGAAAAAGGTTGAGTTTACACCAAATTCAGTTGTGGTAAAGGAACTTGATGATGATGCCTTGGTAGCAGTGGGACAAGTCAATGACAACTCAAGGCTTTATTCATTCTCCCACTTTGTGCCAAGTTCTCTTTCTAGGGCCTTGCTTACTCATTCAAATTCAGAAAGTAAGCTATGGCATGAGCGGTTTGGTCACCTCAACTACCACTATCTTCAGCAGCTAAGCACTAAAGACATGGTCATAGGTCTACCTCGAATCAATTTTTTAGAGGGTGTATGTTCAGGTTGTTCCATGGGCAAGCATCCCGAAGAGAAGTTTGATAAAGGAAAAACTTGGAGAGCTTTGGAAGTTCTTCAACTTGTTCACAGCAATGAAGCAGGTCCATTTCTAGCTCCTTCATTTATTAAGGCTTGCTATGTTCTCACCTTCATTGATGACTACTCCTGCTTCACTTGGGTCTACTTTCTCATTCATAAGAGTGAAGTATTTGACAGATTTCAGGACTTCAAGACTCATGTGGAGAAGCAATCAGGGAAAGTGGTCAAGATTCTTCGCACAGATAATGGAAGGGAATATGTGAACAAGAGACTTGAGGATTTTTGTACATTTGAGGGGATTGATCTTCAGCATTCTGTAGCATACACTCCAGAGCAGAACGGGGTTGAAAAATGCAAGAATAGAACTCTCAAAGAAATGGCTAGCTGTATGATACATGCACGTTCTCTTGATCCCACCTTTTGGGCAGAGGCTATCAGTTGTGCCACACACATCCAGAATCAAGTTCCTCACAAAGCTTTGCAAGGTATTACTCCTTTTGAAGCTTGGGTTGGTAGGAAACTGATTGTGAGACATTTCAGAGTCTTTGAGGGTCCAGCATGGGCTCGCATACCTCCGTAGAAACGCAAGGCATTGGAACCTAAGAGTCGGCCTTGCATATTTGTTGGATATCCTGAGGGTGTTAAGGCATACAGAATGATGGATCCAGAGACACATGAGGTATTCATTGAGAGGAGTGTTCACTTTGAGGAAAGCTCTCCTAGCTTAGCCTCTCTACCTCCTCCACCTTCCTCCATTGTGGATAGTGATGTTAGTGATTCAGATGATGAGACTCCTTCAACTCTGACTTGCAGGGTTCACTTGAAGTTGAGGAGCCTCATTCTCCACCTCCACCTAGACCTCGTTGGGCTCGACAGACACTTGAGTCTGTGGGTTCTCTTGTTGTGGATTCTTCAGATACATGGAGAACTCAATCACAACATCAGGATCTTCCACATGCATTCATTGCTACCACTTCCGATCCATAGACATTTATGGAAGCATCAGGGGTTCCTAAGTGGGAGCAAGCTATGGAGGAAGAGTTTTGTTCCTTGATGAGGAACAACAGATGGGATTTAGTCCATCTCCCTAAGGGGAGAAAGATGGTTTGATGTAAGTGGATCTATCAGACCAAGTTTGCAGTGGATGGTAGTGTGGATAAGTATAAGGCTCGGCTTGTTGTGAAAGATTTCTCGTAGGTTGCAGGTGTTGATTATACTGAGACCTTTGCACCCATAGCCAAGATGAACTCCATTCATTTGACACTTTCTATTGCTGCAGCTCATGGTCACATGTAGGAATTGTTAATACTATGAGGATCTAGTTAATACTGAGAGGGGGGTGAATCAGTATTAAGACCAATTTTAACTTTAACTCAAAATCAAAATTATTTTAGATTTGAGATATCTCAACTTCTATAATCAGATTTGTTGGTGTAAATAAATATTCATTTTGGATATTATTACACTTACTTAAGTTAACTTAGGATAATGCATCTCTTTGTAGTTTGGATTTGAGACACTTAGGGAAGTGTGCACATAGGGATAGAGCTTGTAGGAGAAATTCCACCTTTTGTGGTCTTATTTTGCTGTTACACTCCACATTCGGTGGGTCATCCACCTCTTGTGGAATATTATATTATTTCTCCTACCTACCCCTAGTATTTCTTACCTACCCTTGTTTCTCATTGAGCCACATGTCATGTTTGTGTGCTCATACATCCATATGGCCTTGCCTATATAAGCAATCCTATATTCATTGTATTGGTTAATCCAGTTGATCATTTACATATTGATGATAATATAGTTTGTTCTTGTCATTCTATTGTCTCTTTTTATGCTTTTCATTGTGCCCTTGATCTTGGCAAAATCTTACAAGATCTAATAACCTCTTTATCAGATTTGGTTAACACATTAATCAAATCATTTACCAATACTTTCACCACCAAAGTAATAAAATAAACTTGATCAAATACCAACTCAGTAACCTTATCAATAAGATCAAATAATTTGTCAAACAACTTCTTATCAGTACTGGTAACCTCTGATAAACTTCGGATAAAACATCATAACCAATGTCTCAGAAATAATGCATGAAATATAAACAAGAACATCACATGAAAAAACATTCCACACATGAACACCATAATTTTTTGATGTGGAAACCCAAATAGGAAAAAAACCATGGTGAGATTTGGCACCCACAAATATTTGTTCTCTTTTGACGTACACCCTGTTTGGAGCTTACAATACACCTAGTTAGTAGCAGACCCTGTTAGGAGTCACCTGGTTAGAGGATTTGCCTTGCAGCCCGATTAGGAGCTTGATGATCTATTAGGATCAATTTGGTGAGAGGATTTAACACACTTTTGAGAGCTGCCCTGTTAGGGAACTTAAATGTTTAAGGCCTGTTAGAACCTACTTGGTCAAGGGATTTAACCTACTGCAACTATTAGGGAACAACAATAAAAAAATGATATGTTTTCTTGCACTTCTCTGCTTGCTTGATTAGATCCAGTTATACACAACACTCTATAACTCTTAGGAAGATCTCACACTTCACTTGGATGGCTTAACAGATTCTCTAAGACCACCAACACAATAAACATCAACTGTGTCAACCTAAATAGCCATCTCAACTAGGTCAGCCATAAAACCTAATTACATCCTGAATTTACAATAAGATCACAAAACATCATCGTAGATCACTATTTAGATCATTACAAAAAATTACAATGCAATATTAACCATTGGTTCATCTTAACTCATCACAGAAATTTGATCTGTATCCTCAAAACACTCTACTAAGTATTTCATTGATTACCGAGAAAATCTTCCTTGAATCATGCCAAAAAAGCTATTAAATCTTTCACGTGGGTTGTTCTGTGTTACCAAATTTAATTAGACTCATTGTCGATCACCATCATAACAGAAATCATTACCGGTTCGATGATTTTTCACTGGTCCTTAAACCCTACTAAAACCTTAGCAAAACTTTATCTGACATTTGAAACATGCCTTCCGGTAATCATCACAAGTTCTAGTTCCGGTCACATACACCTTTCCATGATACAAGTTCACCATCCAAACTACAAATCACCAATCTTCGCCAATCGACTGATCCAATCAAAACAATTATGCTTTACTGATTAAAGTCCTATTTCATAGACTTTAGCTCACTACCACTAAACCCTATCTTTTGGTAAACCAAATCACTTAGATGACAAAACAAAATATCAGGAACATCAATTGCCAACAATGACAACACAAATAACTGATCATTTCATCTATTCATAGAATCTCAATCTCTTCATCACAAATAGACTTCTATCATTTACCAGTGCAGTCATCCAACTTTAACTGCATCACCTGATTTGTATTAGTTATGCCAAATTCCAACAATCTCCCCCTTTGGCATTGATGAAAACACTAATTAGATATACAATTAGAATAACATCATCATCTGCAACTTGGTTTTTGATATCACATCTCTGATCACATCTTTGCCGATTCTCCTGTTATCATCTCCCCCTAAACAAATGCTTCACTAGAATCCGATCAACTTCTCACATGTTTGCCAAATCTGATTTCTATTCATTTCTTCTCCCCCTTTGACAAAAATGTCAAATATGTAAATGCTATAATAAGAGAACTAAGAAAATTGTTGAAAGTGCTAATGTAAAAGTTGATGATTTATTTGATAAGTCAGAAGGTACAAGTAGATCTGAACCTGGTTAGGATGATAATGAGGAAAATTTTGTGATCATTGAGCCGAAAGAAAATAATAATGAAGAATCGGCAAATGTTGAACTAGGTGCTCAACCGTTAAGCGATGACTGTGAGGAAGAAGATGCATAAGCAGCACAGGTAATACCTAGATATGTCAGATTGAATCATTCACAAGAGAAAATAATTGGTGATAAGAATGCAGGTGTGCAAACCAGGAGAAAGATCAGAGAGAATTCATGTTTGATATCTACAATTGAACCCAAGATAGTTAAGGAAGAACTAAAGGATGATGATTGGGTTAAGTCAATGAATGAAGAATTAGATCAAATTGAGAAGAATTAGACATGGTCACTTGTTACTAGACTAGAGGATAAAAATCTAATTGGAACAAAATGGGTCTTTGGGAATAAACTGGATGAAGAAGGGAGGATTGTAAGAAACAAGGCAAGGTTAGTCTGCAAAGGGTATGCTCAAGAGGAAGGAGAGGATCATGGTGAAACATATGCACCTGTTTCTAGATTAGAAGGTGTAAGGATACTGCTAGTATTTGCTGCATATAAGGGATTCAAAGTCTATCAAATAGATGTCAAGGTAGCCTTTCTAAATGGGATTCTAGAAGAAGAAGTATACATTGAACAACCAGATGGATTTTCCTTGACCGATGATGAAGACATGGTGTGTAAATTTCATAAATCTCTATATGGTCTTAACCAAAAACTAAGAGAATGGTATGAGAGATTACATGCACATTTGATCAAGATTGGATTCCATCGTACCAATGAGGACAACAAAATTTATTTGAAGACTGATGGAGACAAGATGCTGATAGCAGAAGTGTTTGTTGATGACATAATTTTTGGTGGCAATGATGATATGTGTATGGACTTTGTTGAAATAATGAAAAAGGAATTTGAAATGTCTCTAATCATTGAAATTAAGTTTTTTATTATCTTGTAGGTTCAACAACTGGATGGTAGTATCTTTATTTGTCAGACCAAGGATATCAAAGAGGTGTTGAAGACTTTCGACATGGAAGACTACAAACCAGTAGGGACACCGATGGTGACTGGTTGCAAGTTGTCAAAAGAAGATGATTCCCCTATTGTTAGTGAAAAAGAGTACATATATATGATTGACAAGCTACACTATGTTCTCCATAGAAGACCAGATATTTCTCATGCTATTGGACTAGTGGCTAGATTTCAAAAAGAGCCTAAAGAAAGTCACATGGTGGCTGTGAAGAGAATTTTTTGGTACCTCAAAGGGACAGTAGAATATGGTTTATGGTATCCCTATAAAGGTGGCTTTACTTTAGATGTTTTTATTGGTTTTGATTGGGCAGGTAATGTGAATGATCAGAAAAGCATAATCAGTGGAGCTTTTCTACTTGGAGGAAGATTAGTGGCATGGAAGAGCGAGAAACAAACATGTGTTTCTCAATCTACAACTGAAGCTGAGTATGTATTTGCATCCATGAATTGTACGCAAGCAATATGGATGAGACATGTGCCAGAAGGATTCAAGATAGATATGTCAGAACTGGTGACTATCTATTGTGATAATACAAGTGCAATCAACATTTCTAATAATCCTGTACTTCATGCTAGAATCAAGCACATTGAATTGAAATATCACTTCCTAAAGGAAAGAGTTCAAGATAAGGAGAAGAAGATGGAATATGTGAAGAGTAAAGATTAGTTGGCTGATATCTTTACTAAGCCCTTACCGAAGGCTACCTTTGAGTTTCTTAGACGTAAACTAGGGGTTAGAACCCTACACTAGAAGAGCTAGAATGATGGAGATCCATCAATCCTATGGATTTCATGTTTATTTTTCACTAAAGATTGATAAAGGTACATGCTACTCCTTTGGGGAGCAAGTCTGAAGTAAACTTATGATTTAGTGTCCTGTTATAGTTTTTCTAGTTTATGTAGTAGAGATGATGAAAGATGTAGCAACAAAATTGAAGACAAGTGGTATCAAAGCTTGGTCATAGGTTCAAATCATGTAGGCCATGGCAAGTGACGTTGGGAGGGGGATTGTTGGTAGTGGGCCAGCGTCCCTTGTAGGGATTCGTGACATGGTTTAATAGCCTCCTATGGATTTTATAAGTCCTGTGGTTGTAGCGAGCATTGGCAGGTCGATCTTTTGGTGCAATGACAACCCTAGCTTGTAACAGGAATGGAGTGTCATCACATGTTATCCTCATATAGAAGGGAATATGACCATCCTTAGTAGTCACTCTCCTACGTGATAGCCTCATAAAGAAGATAAATATGCACCCATAGTAGACATGTATGGTATCCTCACAAAGAAGAGCAATCCATACTCCTAATAGTCATACAAGCTATCCTCACAAAAGAAGGGTGAAAAAAATCCCTTAACATACATGTGGAGCCATCTCAAACTATGTGAGTACAAGGGATATTTATTTTCCATCTCATATGGCCCAACCAAATAGAATTATCTTATTAAGTGAAACCCAAACCCAATCAATTATTACATGTTATCACTGAATTACAAAGAGGAAAACTCCCACTATGCCCTGGCGGTCTAGGTGCCAAGAAACCTAACTCACGTGACCTTAGTCATCACAAGGAAGCCCACTCCCCCTAATCATATTCCAAGCCATAGGGTAACACATAAAATTACATCATAACACATAAAATATTATTCACAAGAAGGCCTTCAAGTACGCATAACATCACTGAGCACACAGAGCATACATATGATCCATTACAAGCATAGGGCCTTCACAAATGCCTCATAGGCATAGTAAAAAAGCAAGAAAATGAAACATAAGCACATCATAAACTACTACAAATCCTCAATAGTGAGGTACAAAATATCCTACTAAATTCATAGAAACAATCCTCAAACAACAAGGCAAGAACCTCTTGCTGGAGCGAAATTTTGCATAAGGAAACTCATCAATGATACGGCATGATCCCACTTACTAGAGAACAAAATACATCATGAAACATCATGGAACATCATGAACCAATCAAAATTTCTCAACACAGACTTCACATGCCTCTGGGAACTCACACAATCCATACTAGGACTTTACAACACTAAAATTGAC
Source organism: Cryptomeria japonica (assembly GCF_030272615.1). Taxonomy (NCBI): domain Eukaryota; kingdom Viridiplantae; phylum Streptophyta; class Pinopsida; order Cupressales; family Cupressaceae; genus Cryptomeria; species Cryptomeria japonica. The sequence goes on along the minus strand of NC_081414.1, from coordinate 553,071,547 downwards.
CTTTCTGGGCATTTTGAACCACTTTAGCTCTCTTGGTATCCACTGTGGCATTCCTCATTTGTAGGGTGGTATTTCTAGGACATTTCCTAGCATTTATGGTTCATTTCAAACATTTCTAGTCCATTGGTCAGCATTTTGGGTACAAAGGTCAGCTTTCTTAATTTGTAGGTTAACTCTCCTCATTAGTTTGTTATCTCTCTGGGTCTGAACAATGGCATCTTTGGTATGCATAGAAACATTCTTGGTAGATAGGGTGGTGTTCTTGGTTAGTATGGTGGAATTTATAGTTTATTTGGTGGCATTACTGGTTTATTTGGTGGTGTTTTTGGTTGATCTGGTGGCATTTCTGGTAAAGTATGCAATATCTCAAGTTTGAAGGATCCAGAAGGCAAAGTAACTGCCTAGATTGACTTAGGAGATAAAAATGACCTCAACGACATGAAAAGGAGGTAGGATGAGCATCAGAAAGGGTATAGGTTTATGCATCCAATGAAACTCACAAGAAGGAGTTTGCAACTCAGTGGATAATCAACTTGGCCAAATATACATTTTGGGAGTGTAGGTGCATGGGAGATAACTCTAACTCTGCATAGGCCAAATGGACTTAAAAAATGCAACTCCAAACACCCAAACACACTTTCAACATGATTAAAATAGAATTAAATATGCCACAGGCAGTCACAGGGAACTTCATGAGCTCTTACATAATCACAAAAATACTCAAGACATAGAAAAATAGCCCCTATTACAACAAGGAGTTCAGAAGGAGTACAATACCCAAATGAAAATTTAATAACAATAAGAAAATTCTAAAAACAAACAGAAAAATTAAATACATATATGCATTTATCTACCATTCACTTACATAGACAAAAAACTCAAGAATCTCACTCAAACATAAGGAGCAATTTGCAATTCCCCATTTCATTCATTTAATTCCAAAAGATTTAAACTATAATGTCTTTCTTTTCCCCATCCATTCAACAATCACAAATAAATCATTTTCATGGGAAGACATGGAGAAGATAGAATTTTAGAAAATCTAAAAATGGAAGAACTCCAACCTGGAGAACGCAAATCCAAGGATGAAAACTGAAGAAGAGCTTCCACAATCCAAGCTTCCAAAATCCAAATGAAAACCAAGATCCAAACCAAAATCTCAAAGCTTCAATGAAAAATCCTGCCGAATGGTAACCTGGCAACCATCCAGAAATTTCAAATAAATAGAAAATACACAACAAACTATGCAAAAAAGCCAACCAATCAAAATAATCCAAAAATCAATATTTCTTACCTATCTTGTATAATTCAAAGGTAAGAATATTTTATTATATTTCTTACGAATAATTCTAAATTCACCCAATCAATTAGGAGGGTAGGTAAAATCAACTTTATTTTATTTTTACACCTCCCAAGCATAGTAAAAGCAAAATAATATTATTATTACTTTTTAAGAGTGTAGAAATAGAAATAGGCTTTATACTTTTATAATTATTAATTAATCAAAATCAACTTAACAACTATATCTAAAATAAATTAAAATAAATCAATCATCAATAAATAAAATCAATGGATAAAATTAATTAAATAAAACAATAGTCAATTATTCAATCAAATAAATAACAATCAAATAAATCCAAAATAAAACCAATTAATTAAGAAATCAAACATTAACAAATTCAATAATACTAAATCAAATATCCATTAATTAATTAATTAATTATAACTTGATTAATTATTACTCAACATTAATTAATTAATTAAATAAACATTATCCAACCATAGGATAATTAATCCAATCCATGATAAATCATACACACCCACAACCATTCGCACAAAGATAGAATGAGATACCGACTCAAGACTGGACAACACTTATGCCTAACAAGACTGATAAGGTGAACATACTAGACCATGAGTAGGTTAGGGAAAACCAAGTCATCTCCAACAACTACCATTGGGATTAGGACATGCTCAAACCTGTGAGACCAGGTGGAGTTGATGTCTGGTACCTGCAATCTTGCATCCACCGATAAACGCAAAAGAACATATATATATATACAACATCATAGTAGTAGGAAAGTGAAAGAGAATTGTAACACCTTATCATTCTCCCGATGAGTGATAAGGCATCATCCCTTTCACAAAGACAAACACCCAATACAAACACATCTTTTTAAATCATCATCATGAAATAGGGTTAGTATCATCATCATATATCTTGAAATCATATAAATCACATAGGAGTCTCAAATGGATATAAGTTGATCAATAAATATCATCCATCACATAGATCATCAAAAGTCATTAATATAACACATGTCTGTATAGCATCATAAATGTCTTTTGCATAGAAATAAATTCATAACCATCATCATAAGTCTAGATAAGTCTATTGAATCATGAATCAAAATGTAAGTCTAGGAGGGACACTACATCCTCCCCCCCCTTAGGCTCGACTTACTCCTGGAAGTGGCCAAGGGTTAATCTGAAAACAGACACACATCAACAGAAAACTTCCTAAACCAAACTACTTCTAGCTTAAAGTAGGATAATGACTACAAATTTTTTTAATTTCTACACTGTACTTATCCAAGTAAATATGTTACATAAGGGAGGGATAAAACAAGTCAAAGAAACTCTTACTGGTCACAATAAGCATGACAAATCATTGAAATATATTCAAAAGAACTTTATTTAACCACCTTTGAAAGACTAAAATTGTAATTCTTGTATCTGAGTTAACATCTATAAGCAAAAATCACCATAACTCACACAATTAAAGCATGGCAACACTTCCTTTAGCATCTAGTTGAATGCAATTAAGAAGACAAGTATACATTTTACACATTACTTCACACATAGGAACATCCTTAAGAGGCCACATGCCATACTCTAAATGAGGCAATTCACACAAACTTACTTCATGACCAAATAAAATCAAGAAATTCTCACAATTGTTAGAGATCTAGGTTCTATAATTCCCAAAAGAAAGAAAGATTTGCAAAATTCAAACTACTCAGTATCTACCACACTTCGGCTACGCTACTCTTATTCAAATATTTACATAGATATCATCAAATCAATTATTCAAAGGAACTCTAATTCATTCATTTGCATGATATAAAGATATAGATATTCAATGAGGATATGAAATCAAGAGTTTCTTTTTCTTTATTTACTTCACATTTCATAATTCTTCCAATCTACTGCACTTCTAATAAACATTTCATGAAATCTATAAAATTCCAATACATGACTTCTTACCAACATATTTCATATTCTACTAATGCCATTATTATCCAACTGTTGTCTAGGGCTAGTGCACTTCTCCACAGTGTCCTCCCTTGCACAAACTATCAAAGGTTTGAGATGAACATGATAGAACAACATTGACATAGAATGAGGGCCCACAAATCAAAAAACAAAATGACCACTGTGGACAACAAGAAGAAAATAAAAAAACGAGAGAATCATTAGATACAATGTTAAATAAAAAAAGATAATTTGTCGGTGAATCAACCAAGAAATAAAGTGTGACAAGTACCACCACAAGAACAAAACAATTGAAAGAATAATTTAGTGGTCAATCCTAAAGCAAAGAGATCCAAAAATCAAACTAACAACATCACAAAAATAACTCAAATCAAAATAACCAATGCACCAAAATCCTTATCAAGAGGTGACCAACATCAGTCACTCTAAAGGGATTAGCCGCTACACAACACCTAGGATTAGTGCCCTGGATGTGTTAGAGAGTGCACACCAACATTTAAATCATAAATCTATTTACATTCTCAATTTAATTTTTACCATTATTTCTACAATGCAATCCTTTAAGATAATATGGACAACCATCCTTTATGAATGAATACATATGCAAGAAGATATACGAGCACAATGCATACACTCACACATGAATAATATTCAAGATATCTACCTATAGAATGATCACCTTGACGGAGTTATAGTAGATAAAAATGTTGGTTCTTCAATTAATCACTTAATGATATACTTTAACACACATAACATTAATCATTCAATTGTGTATATTAAGAATGAAACTTGATATCACAATCTTAGTTACCACCACTTAATTTCCATTTAATGCCATACACACAAATTCAACTTGATGCAGAGGCCTACCCAAACTTCTAATGACAAGCCCAAACAAGGTTAGGCTAGTGACCCCCTAACTACTCACAAGGGTCCTACAAGGAAGGACTCTACACCTTGGATGAAACTACACACACATTCACCAAGCTTAGGCCTACTCAAGATGAGTAAAAGGCTTAAACTCCTCAAACATGCTTTACCGGTGACCCCTACTCCATGGAATTTTGAAGTTGTCCAACACATGTCATCTAAGGAGTCTTTTAGACACTGGTTTTGGTTTAGGGCATCAATTCCTTATACCTCTTTTGTAAACCTACCCCCTCTTCTTGTAGCCCTATATGACGATAGTATGGATCTTAACTTCAAAATGTTCCACACACCCATACAAAAAAAATATCATTTCATAAACCCTCTTGGAAGTTCTACTGATCCCCAAAATGGTTTGGCCAGAACTGCAATTACAAGGTTTGTTCCCTTTAGAGGCAGAGAGACCTAATAGGGGCAATTAGCCCTATTTTCCAAAGCAACTACCTTTACCAGTACACCAAGTAAAAAAAAAACTCTATGGGCATGTGAGGGATAGTGAGAAACCTCTAATTTCAGGGTTACAAGCCTGAAATCCAATGCTATAATGACTTATGATGAGTGTCCTAAATAGTGTCCTAGTTAGTCACATAGAGATTCTTACCTAATCTTGCTCCTTTCTCCACACAATAGAGTTTCCCCTACAAAAAAACATGAAAACACTAAATTAAAGTGGTTTATCCTACATCCCTCTAAAGGAAGAGTCTTCTAATGGACTAGATTGCAAGATAAGGCCATTTTTGTTCAAAACCCTCTCCAAACCCTCAATTTCTGAGTTACAGTCAAAAGAATGGAGGTTTATCTCTACTCCAGAATAGTTAAGACCTAAGAATACCACCAAAAGAAATATATTTAAGTTCCCTATCTACTCAATGGATGGTGGGATTCAAATCAATCCATATAGGGATGTGCAACACCTGCAAACTTAGAATTTCTAGGAAAACTATTGTATTTTGTGTATTATTGCTTCTCAAAACTCCAACTCCAACATTAACCACCTTGGGAATCATTCCCACAAGGATTATACAACTCTCCAATGGTTTCCTATTGAATTTTGAGTAGTTTGGAGCCATTGAAAGGCTTCTCCCAACTAATTTACAAAAAGTTGCACTTTTGCACTCAAAAGTTGCATTTTTGCAATTTTGCATAAAAAGTTGCCATACTCTCTAAGGTTGGGATCCACACACATGGACCAACAAAACACACATAAAATATGTCTAAGACCTATCAAACACAAAGCTAGACCACCTATTACCCCTTTTTACCACATTGTCCCAATTGGCTTCCCAAATTGCCTAATTGGTGACATGGGCTTACATGGTGGGGCTTATTGCATACATGAAACACAAGACACACTAAGACACCCTAATGATCCTAGTCTTCATCCTTAGGTTCATGAATATCTTGTTGATGAGGTTCTCCTACACCATACTCCCCAGGAGAAGAGATCTCATTGTAAATCTACACCATGATTAGATATTTGCTTACTTGTCATCCAAACTGCCTCAGAGTCTGGTTTGTCCTTCCAAGCCACCAAGTAGTCAATGTATTCCTTATTCCTTGTCTTCTTTGTGAATCTAGTGTCTAACACTTTTTTCAACTTAGGTGATTCATGCCTTGGAATTTCCTTGTCTGCTGCAACCTGCATTGGTTCTTCTTCTTCATTTCCATCACCTTTGAAAAGCGTAAGATCACACACATTAAAAATGGGTGATAATCCAAGATCAAGAGGAAGTTGGATCTCATAGGCATTTTGTCCACACTTATTCAATATCTGACATGGTCCAATCTTCCTTTGCATGAGTTTTGTGTATTTTCCTTTTGGGAGTCTCTCCTTCTTCAAATGTACCCATACCAAATCCCCAACACTAAATTGTACATCTCTCTTCTTCTTATCAACATGAGCCTTATACTTCACTGTAGATTGTTGGAGATGAGACTTGACTTGGTCATGCACCTATTTGATGGCTGATGCAAAAGATTCACCATCTACACTAATGGCTTCTTCTTTGGGTAAATCTCTTAACTCCAACACTCCCCTTGGGTGGATGCCATAAACAATCTAGAAAGGAGATTTACTGGTACTCCTATTTATGGTTTCATTGTAAGAGAAATCTGCCTGTGATAAAATGTTATCCCACTTTTCTCCATGTTGCCTTTTCAAACTCCTTAATAGGTTTCCCAATTACCTATTGACAACTTCAGTTTGCTCATCCATTTGAGGATGGTAGGCTGATGAGAAAGCTAGGTTAGTCCCTAACTTCTTCCAAAGACTCCTCCAAAAGTGACCTATGAACTTCACATCTCTATCTGAAACAATGTTTAGGGGCAATCCATGTATCCAGACTATCTCTTTGAAGAATAGGTCTGCAACATATGATGCATCACAAGAAGTCTTACATGGCAAGAAATGAGCCATTTTACTAAACCTGTCCACCACTACAACAAAACTGTTAAATCCTCTCCTTGTCCTAGGAAGACCCAACACAAAGTCCATAATTATGCTCTCCCATGGCCTAAAGGGAATGGGTAAGGGCTGATACAAACCTGCATTTGTAGATTTCCCCTTGGCTTTCTGACATATGACATATGTTTCCACAAACTTTCTTACATCGGCCTATAGTTTAGGCCAAAAATAATCTCTTCACAAGGTCTAGGGTCTTGTCAAGGCCAAAATTACCTACCATATCTCCACAATACTTCTCCCTAATAATATTCAATCTCATGGAACACTTAGGAATACACAACTGCACTCCTTTGAACAACAATCCATCTTGTATCAAGAACTCAAAAAACTCAATATGATACCAGTCACCAAAAGTTTCACATACCTTATAGATCTCTCCAAAGTCTTCATCAGCAACATACATACTCTTCAAGGAATCAATACCAACACTCTCCATCTTGATTTGGTTGACAATTAAGACCCTCCTTCTCAAAGCATCTACAACTTTGTTCTTGACTCCCTTCTTGTGTTTGAGGATGAATGTGAAGGCTTGCAGGGTCTCTACCCACTTCATATGTCAGTGGTTTAGCTTCTCTTGGCTATTTATGAAACTAAGTGCCTGATTATCAATAAAAACTATAAACTCCTTAAGCAATAAATACTACCTCCACTTCTTCAAAGACTGTACTAGAGCATACATCTCCAAGTCATAAGATGAGTATCTCTTCTTGGCATCATTTATCTTTTCACTGAAAAAATCAATAGGCCTTCCTTCCTGACTGAGCACTGCTCCAATAGCCATGTGGCTTGCATCATGTTCCACCTGAAAGATCTTGTTGAAGTTTGGTAAGGCAAGGACTGGTTGGTCTACAACCTTCTTCTTCAATGTCTCAAATGAATCATCTACCTCTTTGGTCCAACTGAACCTGCACTTTTATCCTCCCTTTATGGTGTCAAGCATGGGTGCACAAACATGACTAAATCCTCTTATGAACTTCCTATAAAAATTTGCTAAACCATGAAAACTTTGGACATCATTCATAGTTCTAGGTGTTGGCCAAGATAGTATAGCACTCACTTTCTCTTGGTCCATTTTCAACTCACCTTGTGAGATCACAAAACCCAAGTAGATGAGTTCCTCCTGTATGAACAAACACTTATCCAAATTGATCATTAGTTTCTCTTCATGTAACCTCTTGAGAACCATATCTATGTGCTTGAGGTTCTCTTCCCTTTTGTGAATGAAGATCAAGATATCATTTAATTATACTATGACAAATTTTCCTATGAATTCCACCAAGACTTCATTAATTAACCTCATAAAGGTACTAGGGGAATTAGACAACCCAAATGGCATGACCTTTACTCATAACCCCTCATTGGTTTTTAAAGTTGTTTTCCATTAATCCCTTGGCCTTATTCTAATTTGATTGTATCCCCTTTTTAGATCCATTTTTGTAAAATACTTAGCACTCCCTAAGAAATCAAGTAAATCCTCTATCCTAGGGATTGGGAACCTATACCTTATGGTTATCTTGTTGATGGCTCTTGAGTCTGTACAAAGTGTCCAAGTGCCTTCTTTCTTGGGTACAAGGACTTCTAGTACTGCACATGGGCTTAGAATTTTTCCAATCAGTCCTTATTCGAGCAACTCTTCAATCTGCCTTGCCATTTCTGCATTCTGGTTTGGGGTGAGCTTTTAGGCTTCTTTATTTGGGAGAGTAGATCCAAGGATCAGATCTATGCAATGATTGATGTCCCTCACTGGTGGTAGGGACCTTGGCATTCCATTTGAGATTATGCCCTAATGTTTATCAAGCAACTCTCTGACTACAGGGTCTATGTGCTTTGGTCCTCCTTCTTTCTCTTCTGCATACTGCTCTTTCCTTGTCACTTTGGGACTAGGCATGAGGGCATAGCAAACTGCACCTTTCTCTACAATCTCCTTCATGAACTGTTTACCTTCTACCATCAACACTCTTGTATCCTTCCCTTTTGATTTCATCTCTTCCTCTATCAAAGGTAAGAGTTCTATCACCTTCCCATCTTTGGTGATTTAGTAGGTGTTTCTCAACCCATCATGATGAGCTTTCAAGTCATGCTACCATGGTCTCCCAAACAAGAGATGGCATGCATCCATTTTGGCTATGTCAAATAGAAATATATCCTTGTAAGATCTAATATGAAACTCCACCCAAGCCTACTGTTCCACCACTGCTTGCTGACCTTGGGTGAGCCATGAGACCTTATAGGGGTAAGGGTGAGGTAGATTCCTAAGTTTGAGCTTTTCTACCATTTCAAGTGATACAAAATTTTCAGTGTATCTGGAGTCTATCAAAACCTTGCATACCTTTCCTCCAGCCTTGCAAGTGCTTTTGAAAAGAGATTTCCTTTGTGTAGGCTCCTTGTCAAGTACCTTCATGGTGGTTACTACTCTCATGAGCATTAACACTTTGATAAGTGTTTGCACTTGGCACACTTTGACAATCAAATTCCTGCACCAAATTGCTTCTCCTTTCTCCCATGGAGTTAGAAACCTTCTCTGAACATCTATTGGCCATGTGCCCTTCTTGGTTGGATTTGTAACATCTAGGAGGTCCTCTTCCTTGGGATCTTCCTCTAGAGGGTGGTCTTCTACCCCTAAAGCTCCCTCTTGGATTGTATCCCCCTCCTTGGTTGTAACTTCTCTCTCCTCTATTGCCTTCTTGGTTAGAGTCTCCCTAATATCCAAAACCATTTTCTCTACCTCTGAAAGGGCCTCTTCCTCCTCTTTTTTGTCTCCCTTTACCTCTTCCATTTTGATCCTGCCTTCTCTTCAACTTCTCCTCCACCTTGAGTGCCAATTGAAAGTACTTTTGGACAGTCTCCGGGGTGTGGAGATTCAAGTCTTCTTGGATTGTAAATCTCAACCCATTGAGATACCTTGCCACCTTCTCATCTTCACTCTCTTTCACCTTAGTCCTCACACACAACTTCATGAACTCCTTAGTATAGGAACTCATGTCCATATCCTTTTGTTTCAAATTATGTCTCCTCCTATGCAATTGGATATTGCAGTCCATTGGGACATAGGTTTCTTTCACCAAAGCCATCATCTTCTTCCATGTATCTACTCTTATCTTTCCCTCTTTCACCCTCTCATCCTAGATGAAATTCCACCAAGTTAGTGCAGCCCCTTTCATTTTGGATTGGGCCATCTTCACCCTCTAGTGGTCTGGTATGTCTTCACTCTCAAAGAAATTGTCCAAGGAGTCTATCCACTCCATCACTGTATCAAGATCCATCTTGCCTGCAAATACTAGCAGATCTATCTTTATATCAATTGCTCTTATTTCCATGGACTTGAGGACACTCATCAGGGGTCTCTGGTCTACAAGTACCTCTAGCTGTTCTTGTATAGGGATCTCCTCGTCATCCCCTTCTTCTCCAAAGTCTCTCTCCCCTCTTCACTCTATCCTTCAATCAGTCCATCTCATTTCTCAAGGTCTAATTATCATCCCTGACAGCTCTTCTCTCTTCCATCTACTTCTTCACCACGACATTCAACTCCACATTGGTCATTCTTGAAGGTGCCTCATGGGACCCTTCTACTTTTGACATCTTGTCTTCTCCTTCTCTTCCAAAGGACACTCCTTCGCTCTGATACCACTTAATGCAGAGGCCTACCCAAAATTCTAATGATAAGACCAAAAAAGGTTAGGATAGTGACCCCCTAACTACTCACAAGGGTCTTGCAAGGAAGGACTCTACACCTTGGATGAAACTACACACACATTCACTAAGCTTAGGCCTACTCAAGATGAGTAAAAGGCTTCAACTCCTCAAACATGCTTTACTGGTGACCTCTACTCTATTGAATTTTGAATTTGGAAAACACATGTCATCTAAGGACTCTTTTAGACACTAGTTTTGGTTTAGGGCATCAATTACGTATACCTCCTTTGTAAACCTACCCCATCAGCTTGTAGCCCTATATGGCGATAGTATGGATCTTAACTTCAAAATTTTCCACACACCCATACAAAAAAATTATCATTTCAGACACCCTCTTGGAAGTTGTACTGATCCCCAAAATGGTTTGGCCAGATCTACAATTACAAGGTCCATTCCCTTTAGAGGCTGAGAGACCTAATAGGGGCAATTAGCCCTATTTTCCAAAGAAACTACCTTTACCAGTACACCAAGTGAAAAAAAAACTTTATGGGCATGTGGGGGATAGTGAGAAACCTCTAATTCCAGGGTTACATGCCTGTAATCCACTACTATGACAACTTATGATGATTGTCCTAAATAGTGTCCTAAGTAGTCACATAGAGATGCCTACCTAATCTTGCTCCTTTCTCCATACAACAGAGTTTCCCCTACAACAAACCATGAAAACACTAAATTAAAGTGGCTTATCCTACATCCCTCCAAAGGAAGAGTCTTCTAATGGACTGGAGTGCAAGATAAGGCCATTTTGTTCAAAACCCTCTCCAAACCCTCAATTTTTGGGTTATAGTCAGAAGAATGGAGGGTTCTCTCTACTCCTGAATATTTAAGACCTTAGAATACCACCAAAATAAATCTATTTCATTTCCCTATCTACTCCATGGATGGTGGGACTCAAATCAATCCGTACAGGCACATGCAACACTTGCAAACTCAAAATTTCTGGGTAAACTATTGTATTTTGTGTATTATTGCTTGTCAAAACTCCAACTCCAACATCAACCACCTTGGAAATTGTGCCCACAAGGCTTATAAAACTCTCCAATGGTTTCCCACCAAATTTGGAGTAGGTTGGAGCCTTTGAAAGGCTTCCCCCAACTGATATACAAAAAGTTGCACTTTTGCACTCAAAAGTTGCATTTTACAAAAGTTACATTTTTGCAATTTTGCACAAAAAGTTGTCATACTCTCTAAGGTTGGGATCCACACACATGTACTAACCAAACACACATAAAAAATGTCTAAGATCTATCAAACAAAAATATAGACCACCTATTACCTCTTTTTACCACATTGTCCTAATTGGCTTCTCAAATTGCCTAATTGGTGACATGGGCTTACATGGTGGAGATTATTGCATACATGAAACACAAGACACACTAAGACACCATAATGATCCTAGTATTCATCCTTAGGTTCATGAATATCTTGTTGATGAGGTGCTTCTATACCACAACTACATACATAAATTTCCATACTCGATTTTTATCTCCTATGATCCCTTAACTATAATGATTCACAAACCAAGCATATCTAGTGATCAAGAGGCACATTCATATAGAATTTCAATACCACTTCATACAACACACCATCAATTCATCATGCTATAATTCATGGAACAAACACTTTCCTTTGAATTTGAATAGGATAAGGAGATATCATCTTGTCTTTAATCTATGCATTTGATCAACTCAAACATTTAAACAATCTACACCACTCCTACTTAAGACTAAGGCTTTTCTCTTACCAAACAAATAAAGACATAATGATATGATTCCCAGATTGTCCTATACTATGCATGCAATGCATCAATTTTTTTTTATTTTTTTTTTCTTTTCTACATTCCAATATATGAGAATCAACATGATCTTTTAATCCATTGATTCATAAAACTTCCTACACTTTTCATGCAATATGAATTCTATCTAATTAGTTCTTCCTCTAAGCAACATCATGGATGCAATGTATAAATCTCAATCTTAAACAATCTTATTTATCCAATATTTTCCTTTAATAATTGCAATAACATACTACACAATAAGTATCTAATGTTTGTACTCATTTTAAATAAACTCCTAAGAACTATGATCCTTTTATCCAAATGGAGAGAAGAGGAGGAAAAACACTTGCCAATCAACCAATGTATGCACACAAGAATTATGCATGAGCAATACGAGATTCCTAGACATGTCATGTTTGTCGTACCATGCAACTATACACATCATTTTCTTAGATATGCCAATTCAACTTCCATGAGGTCTCCTAATATTACAAATGCAGTTAGAAATCCTAAGGCATTACTAGAAGATATGATTTATTCACACAATCTTTTCTCAAATGCATAACCATATACATATGAAAACACCCAAAGGCTCTATTTGGTACCTATACTTCACTAGTTAAATCCCCTTACATTTACAAACAAGAATACACAGAAGAGAAGGGCATAAACAACTATTATTTTCTTATACAAGTGCATAGCATACAATTTCTTCAATTTTAGATCATGATTTACACAAATAACAGACACTCCATCTTACTATTCAGAAGAGGCTTAACGTTAAAATTTTATCCTATGAACATAATAGTAGTTAAGAGAACACACACAATTCTCTTTCATCCTATAGCATGATCATTAATATAGGGAGAACAACTTCTAATATTCAAGTAAGAATTAAACTTTACAAGAAAGTAAGACCACATAGAATTGTATAGACATCACTCTCATCTAAGAAGCATGCATCAAAAATGAATATAAATTTTGCACACAATTATGATTTCTAGGAAGAATTAGGGAGAAACACAAGGCACATACAAGATATCCAAATATTCCAATAACATTTTCCATCACAAATATCGAGAACAACTCAACTCAAAAGCACATTATAGTACATCACTCAAGACTAATAGCAAAAACCTTAACTAGAGATCCCAATGTTTGCAACATGGGCTCTGATACCAGATGTAATGCCTGCCAAAATACCCTAGAGAAATACATCTAAACTAACTACAAATAGAGATAATTTTAAGTTTTTTAATAGCTCATCTACTAAATAAAACATACATCTATAACATCAATCTAATGCATATCAAATACATCATGTACTAAATGCATCAATACAAATTGCATCTTTTGCCAATTACAATAGAGCATATAATATCATAACATAACTACGCAAGTGGAATAACACATCATATCATTATTTCCCCTAGGGTATCTCAATGTCACTACTTTTAAGAGTAACATCCTATAAACTAAGTGTAGTGTCATAAATTGTACACCCTTGCTAGGCTGGTACAATTTCACACTAAGGTTAGCACCCGCCTTACTGTGTTTGCATCTTGCATTATTATTTACCTTTAAGCATTTAATTAATTAATTTGATTAAATCTAAATTCATATTTCATCACTTCATACATCATAAAATTGGGCCCTTTACCCTAAGTGTGCCCCTTTTTATTTTATTCCTCCAATAAATAATTTAATCATAAACCCTAATTATGTCCTATTTCTACCTTTAAGGCCCAATTTCGCATATCAAAACACCTCGAAATCAGATGTAACTTTGGGATTCTCTCTAACATCATCATATCTAACGGCCCTAAAAGTTTGGCGAAAAGTAGGTGGGACCGTGGCAAGAATGCACATGGTCCTCGGCTTTTTTCCCAAAATTTTGGGAGCACAATTATATGATATTATAATGCTTAACCCCAAAATATTGTGGGAAGTTCAATTCCTAGGTTGGCCTAAAGCCAAAATTAAGTTGAAATTAAGATCTAGGGTTTCATACATAAGAGCTCTCTTTCTTCATTTGAAGCCAACAAAGATATATCTAATCTAAGCAAGTTTTCAGCAAAGCAAGCATAAGGAGCCTTCTATGTAGTGAAAGAGAAGCCTATGTGGAGTCTTCAACAACATTTTATCAAGCATTCATCATCAATTAAGAGCCTTGAAGATATTAAAGAGTAATAGGAGATCTTGTGGCAATATCTCTCCCTTGGGGATTCGTATGATTTCATGTTATTTTCATGTCTTTGTATGAGCTTCTTTACATCAATTTGCATATTTACAAATATTCTTTAGATAATTTAGCATATTTGGTTTGAATCATTGTTATTTACATTCACATCTACATTTAGGGTTTACTATCATGCATAGGGTAGCTCTAGTTTCTTTCATTTTAGGATCTTGCATACACACAAGGTTCTAGCACACATATTTTCAGTACATTATCAACTATTTGTGGAGGAGGAAATCACCAACACAGGGGTTTGACAAAGGTAAAACTCCATATAGCCACCCAAACCCTATCTTTTGAGTTGCAAGTATAGAAACAAGCATCTGGAGGCTGTTTCAGATCTAGAAAAGCTACCAACACCACCTAGACGTCTCAGAGGTGCAGAAAACTATCAAGGATAGGGGCATGGTGAGTTGGTCCTACCCAGGATAGGGGCATGGCACCTTGGTCCCTCCATTTTGCAGTCAAATTTGACAAGTTGCAGACTCAGGACGTCCAGTTTGCAATGTCTCAGTTGCAACCTCTTGTCTACAGAAACAAGATAGTGGCGTGGCACCCTAGTCTAGGTCAGTTTTGTTCAATTTGCAGCATTAGGTACACATATAGAATCCTCCCCCTTTCATTCTTTCAGTATCTCAGTTTTAGATCTGCAAGTTTGTGCAATTTCAAGTTCATTTATGCTTCATTCTTTATCTCCTAACCTAGTTGATCATTCAAACCCTAGTTTTTATCATCATTTGCAGCAAGAGGAATAGAAACCCTAAGAGGTAATCCTTGGCTCTCTCTTTCTCACAAGAATTATCCAAAGTGATCTATCTCCCTAGGCTCTTTCATATTCCCAATGTGTTGGCAAAAGGGGGATTAGGTCCTAGTCACCCGATCTCGCTTTTCCCACCACCACATTTTGGTGAACCTGACGTGAATCCAACCTTCTTTAATTATAATTTATGTTCTCAGAGCTGAGTGTTTTTCCTATTTCAAATTTAAATTTACATTTACAAGTTTCAATTTCTAGTAAATTTTTAAAAAATTACAAGTTAATTTTGTTAAAACCCTAATTTTTCAATTCAAATTGAACTTGTGGATGGCTTAATTTGGATCATTAATTTCATATCTGATTTAAGAACTCATTGCACTCATAAATTTCATTTTCTAAGTCAACATTTAGAGTTATTTCATTGGTTAAAATTGAACATTTTATTCTATTTTTCATATGTTATCATTTGAAAGAGGAATTTTTTGTCATGATGCATTCATTTCATACATGTGATAATGGGTTAGCTTCTCTTGTTTCAATTTTTTTGTCTCTTAAAGAAGCTCCTCCTATCTATGACAAAATTTTAGTTCCTAAAAGAGTTGTTACCAACCCCTTCAAAACTCTCCCATGCTTTAAGGATGAAGATTTGAACAGTGATCTTGACAATTCTCCTAAAATGTGCCCTTCTCATCTAGCCATCTTAGAGGAAGAGGATGATATCGTAAACACCTTTCTTAATGTTACCTTTCCTTCCCTACATGATGCCTCTCTAAGTGAAAAGGTATTGATGTACATTGACTTATCTTCTCCTAAATTTGGTCTTACCAATGGGGGCATGTTAGTACAACAAGAGGTTATGAGAACTTATTTCAAAGATCTCCTTCCTAAGCATGAATCTTTTGAGAAAGGTGTTCATCTCCCTCCTAAAGAATACTCCCCTCATGAGGTTCATTTTGTAGAATAAGATGGTATTGTCCCTACTTTTTCTAGTGATGGCATTTCCTCTATTGATTCCAACAAAATTCCCACTAGAGATGATATATTAATGAGAAATGCTCGCCCTTCTCTTAAAGTTTGTCTTACCCCTAAAGATGCCTTAGAGAAAGAAGATGAAATCATAATCAATTTCCTTAATTCTTTCTCCCCTAAAGATCCTATTGAAGACATTTTGAGGAAAGAAGATGATTTGGACACATGTATTGATTCTCTCCTTCCTAAGTATGAATAACTAATAAACAATGTTATTCCTTCTCCCAAAATTGGAAATACCAACAAGGACATCTTTGTGCAAGATATTTCTAATAATTTTCCTAATGACCTAACTATTTGGGATGAACCATTAGAAGGTGTTGATTATTCTCTACCCCATGATAGAACCCTAGCCAAAGGGAATGCAATCATGATTGATAACTCCCTTGATATAATCTCACCTTCCATGAATCTCAATCATTCTCCGTCTAAAAATAAAGCATCTCCCTCTCCTTAACTTGGTTCTACTCATAAGGATACCCTATTTCAAGATAATATGGTTAACATATTTTTCAAAGATCTCCCTCTCAAAGGTAAGACTTTAAAGAGTAGTGTTGATCCTTCTCCTAGAGAGTTTATTCCCCATGTAGATCCTTTGATGATAGAGGATTATATGACCTTTCCTAGTAATACTCTTTCTTCTAAAACATCAATGCCTACCCCTAGTATCCCTCCTAAAATTTATCTTATCCATGATAATATTTTAGTGCAAGGAGAGACTATCAACAATTCTTCCAACAATCTTCTTTGTTATTATTCTAAGGACACCTTTGATATTCCTAAACCATCCTCAATAAATTTGATACATGTTAATAAAACACCTTATAAACCCCTCTTCAAAGTTCAAGGTCCTTGTCCTTCTCAAAATTCCCCATGTAAGCCTATCTTAGTGGATCAAGGTGGTTATGCTAATGATTCTTTTTGCACTCCTAAGAAACCTATTATTACTATGCAAAGAGGTTATCCTACTAAGAGCCCTTATGAGTATGCTAAGAAAATTACTAGAGAGAGTTATCATACGGTTGCTCATACCTACAACACAAGAAACAATAGGCAACCTAGTCCTCCTCCAATTATCCCAACTTTACTTTCTCCCTCTCAACCTATCCTTCTAAAAGCACCTCATATGTCAAATCCTAGCAAGGAGTATGATCTCATTGAACAACTTAAAGCTACTCCTCCTAAGATTTTTATTTGGGATTTGGTTCAAAACTCACCTGCTTATCATGGTATGTTACAAGCTTCTTTCAAAAACTTAAATGTACCACCTGCAGTGACACCTAATAACATGTCCACTTTGATTGATCCTACAAACAAATCCAAAGCTCAAATTATATTCACACAATATGAGTTACCTTCTCCTGAAATCCAAAATCAATATGATCCTCTTATGATTGTGGTTATTATCCATGATAGTCCTATAAGATGAACCCTTGTGGACAATGGATTTGGCCTTAATGTTTGCAGTGTAGACTTATTGGATAAGATTAAAGTGGATCATTCTCTCATCGAATCTTCTTCTCTTACTATTCGAGGCTTTGATAATGTTGCTAAACAATGTCTACGTATCATAACCTTTCCTGTTAGGGTAGGTCTTGTTGTGTTACCTACACCTATTCATGTTATGCGTAGTAATTTGACATATAACCTTCTATTAGGGAGACCTTGGATTCATAGCATGCAAGTTGTCCCATCAACTTTGCATAGTCAAGTCAAATTCACTTATAACAATATGACATATGTAAGGCCCACCCCAACCAAGCTATGATTAACTTAGTTGAGCATGTTTGACCCTACTAATAAGTGTTATAATTCAATAGGATGGGCTATGTTAGACAAATAGATTTGGTGAGAAAAGTAATTGAACCAAGTTACAGAATCATATCACCTTGAGGTGTACATTTTTATGCATTATGGATTTAGAACTTATAGGATCCTAGGACTTGGATAACATTGACGTATGTTGATGCTTCATTTATATGCGTTATGATATAGAACTCTATATGATTCCAGAATAGGATAAATTTGAGATGATATATGTCATTATTGGATTTGTAGGACTTCACTATGATGATAGAAATAGGATGTATGTTTTATGTATGGATTAAAATTATGAGGATTATGACAACTGCGTATGTGGATTTATTTGGATGTAAGATGTATTGATTTGTTTAAATGTATATGGTATGCAGAGTGTTTGACATTTATTCTTATTCATGTGTTTAAATGTTATATGAGGTTATTTGGAAGTACTAATGTGTAATTGAGATGTGCAAGAAAATTATCCATGTGACCATGGAAATATTATGGAGAACCAAACCTTGACCTATGTATGTTTGTAAAACCAAGGTTTGTCTATTTGGAGAGACAACACCCCATTTGTATAGTATTTTATTTGTGAAAGTGGATGTTGCATGTGTGTTAGATTTAATTTATGTATTTGTATAAATCCAACAAGAGACAAAAATTTCATGTATAATTTCGTAAAAGTATTTTTATTGTGTCACTTGACACATGTGTTGATTTATGTTTTGATTTTGAATTGTCTCTTGGAGGGGGTTGTTTAACCATAGCTTTTTCAATTAATATAATGTGGTTCTATATTTTTCTAGGGTAGAAAATCTTTGGGGTGGTCAACTTAGGTTTGACCCGAAAATTAACTTCAGAGGGGTTTAAAAGGGGTTAAATGGACACCTAGGGGTAGTTTAGAAGTGGTTCCTAAAGCCCATAAGGTATACCTATGGGTTAGGAGTAATTTTAGGCATGTGACTACTCTCATGTGACCATTTAGACACCCTAAAAAGTGAGTTTTCTAAGTTGTGCGAAAATTGAATTTAGAAGGCATCATCTAGGTTAGTTAACTTTCTATTTTGTTGAGAGATCCCTTTTGATCTTTTCCTTCTTTTTCCTTTTTCAATTTTAGAAACCTGTGAGAACTCTCACTGAGGTCTTCTTAGGCAAAAATGAGAGAGTTTGTGGGTAATCACCCACTCTCCATTTTTGGAGACAAGATTTTGAAAAAAAAAAAAAAGACAGATTTGGTTTTAGAAGATTTTGGGCTAAGTGTAGAGAGGAAGGGTTTTTGGAATTGGGCTGCTCATCTTCAACCAATCTAGCATACCTTTGGGTAGTTGAAGGTTGGTCATATTTTCTCCTTGTATTGTTTTATATTGCATGATGTGTTGAAAGGATTTGGTTGTGTAAAAAGGCTAGTTTGTTGCATGTTTTCCTTGGAAAATTATGGTGTTCTACGTTTTACTTTTGTATGCATTTTATGTGCTTTGGGAGTAATCAAGGCCTCCTACTCTTGGGAGAGAGGATGGTCCTGTGGGTGGTAGAAGTGACAACCCTCGAGTGAGAGGCTCTCATTATGAGAGTGATCACAAGGGATTTTATGTGACCCTTGTTGCATGGCTTGTTTATGCATTTGGGGGTCATAAGGAGGGAAATAAGGCATGAATGCCTTGGGGGGCATAAGGATGTGGGGTTGTTATACTTATGATGTATATGGTTTTCTATGAGGTGGCCATATGTTTTACCATACTTGCAGTCTCCTCAGGGTACTTGGTCCACTACCACCCTTGAAAAGACATCACAGTGTGTGGTGCAGTGTAGCCTGGGTTGGGAAAGTGTATGTGATTGTTTTTCCCATGTTTGTTTTGTGTTGCATGTGTGTTACCTATCTAGGGCTTGGTTCTCCAAGCTCGGGGGTGGCTACTAGTTAGCCTAGGCTGGGAGGTGAGCACTCCATGGTCATAGCTTTGATTAAATTGCAGGTTGTCAGAAGAAAAGAATAGGACAAGTGGAAGTTTGCAGGAGTTATTTGTTGCAGAGAATTATTTGTAAATGTAATTATTATTTGAACAAGTCCTCATTTATTAGAAATGAGAGACCCATTGTAAAGTGATGATAGTGTTCTTGGAAATACGTTTTAAAAAGTTGTAATATTTTAGTATGCTGTTTTTTTGTAGAAAAGAAATGAGTATTCCTAAATTAGCTTCCAAAGTTCAAAAAAATTTATATCTGATGTGTTTATGATAAATTGAAAAGCAAGAAATTTATTTTATTCTTATGCATTCAAAATAAAATAAATCAGGAAAGGAATAAATTAGATTTGCATGCATATTGTAGGCTAGAAATAAAACAATTAGACCTGTTTCTATAAATGCAATATAGTACAATAAAGTTCTGGAAATTGTCTTTTCATTTATTGCAAAAATTAAAATCTAAGATAGATAGTTATCTAGTCTATATAAAAATATATTTTTATAGTTCCTGTATAAAATTAATGTGATTCAGTCAGTTACTTTATGCAGAAGATATATCTAAGGTTAAGTTAGTACATCTATGCTTTAGCAACAAAGTATCTTTGGTTTTAAAAAAAAAAGATATACATGGGTTTAATTCAGAATTTTGTTAAAAATTTGTTTTAGTAGTTTAAAAAAAAAAAAAAATAGAAATTAAATGCATAGTAATGTTATTTCTCCTTATGCATCAGATGTATATAAATATATACTTATATTTAAAATACATTGCAAAATACACACACACACACACACACACACACACACAGATATATATATATATTTGTAATATATATATATATATATATATATATATATATATATATATATATATATATATATATATATATATATATATTCAGTGGTCGGTGCCACTACGGCCTTCCACAGTGGACGGCCCAAAGGCCGACACTGTGGGCGACCACAGTGGTCACCACCACTGTGGTAACCCACAATGAGCGGTGCCCCCGAGTAACTCCACCGCCGACCCTCCATCCATACCCGCTGGTCAACATCCAACGCCCTGCACAGAACAAAAGAAAAGGAATAGAATCCTAGCGCGGTTAGGGATAGGGTAAAAATATGGAAGAATGAAGAGAAATAAAAAAAAGGGGGTTTATCTTTATTTTAATAAAAAAAAATAGGGTTTGCATGGATATTATAAAATGGAAAAATATATATGCAGTTAGTTATATAAATATATTTATATATATATATACATATATATATATATATACATATATACATATATATACATACATATATATATAGAGAGGGAGAGAGAGAGAGAGAGAGAGAGAGATTTAAAATAATATGAGCGATTTGGGAAAATCGTAATAATATTTGTTTAAGAAAAAATATATATAATTTAATTATATATATTAAAGAATTTTTATTAATCTTCTAGAAACTTTATAATAAATAGGATAAGATTATTTTGGTTACGGGAAATATTTTAAACTATATAGGACAATGTTGATTATGAAAATTAAATGACGTTTTTGTCGATCTAATTTGAACACACTTCAATTAATGATAAAGGAAAAGAAAATATAGACATTTATAAACAAAGTGCTAGGACTAATTTAGTTAGTTCCTTAAAGCATTTATCGATTACTGAAGTTTAATAATTCCTTCGTCAAACATTTTAGAGAATTTTAATTAAGTCGATTTAGTGATTAAATTCATTGAGACCATAATAATTTCTTTGAAGAATTAATTTTATGCATTAATTATAATTACTTTTCATTTACTCAAGTTGGTGATTTGAGTTAACTCTAAAAGTAGTCAAGACGAAAACTTTCTAGAGCATTTCATATTTGCAAAATTTAAATGTTTTAGTGCGAATTTTTAGAAAAAAATTATTCCATTCTTTCCCTAAAGTTTGGGCATGACATTTTGGTATCAGAGCCCTAGGTTCAAACACTTGTGAACATGGGCTACATTCGTAACTTAGTTGAAAACAAACTATGGCTTGAAGTATAACACCTAGGTGGAAAACTTGCGAAATAACACAGTGAAACATAAGTGAAAATTCTTGTAAATCAATAGATCAACATATATCAATTCAAGGGGTTCCAAGGGTCACTGAAAGCCCTGAAATTTGAACTTATTAGTCATAAGGTTTATGGCATGATAAAAACCCCAAGGGCTACGAAATTTTTCAATTATTTATTTATATGAAGTATTTTCGGTGTTTAATCATGGAATTTAGCTCTTTAGTACTTATGGGGTACCATTCAATTGGAACCTAAATGCAATAATTGCCCTAATCAAATCAAGTATGAGGAGTTAATTATTCAATAAAATACTCTTGATGGTAACTAAGAGAATGCCTTCCATCGAGATATGTTCTTGACATGGCAAGTCGAGCAAGATAGTTAGACCTAAGATAACGGCACAATAAACAAGATAAATAAGATCGAGACAGTTCAAGTTAAGTTTTTTTTTAAGCTATGTGAAATTTTGATGGTTAAAAAAAAAGATCAAGGTTGCCATTGGAGACATAAATGAAGAAGAGTTAAAAGGAACTCTTGTGAATCTCAGATAGAAGTATTAACCTATCCTAATGACTAGGTACCTTATGAATGTGGTCATGCTAGATTTCTTATTAAGAGCATTTGTTAGACAGTTTTTATAGTAATGCAGTGAAGCAAGAATTGGTTAACCCTGAAGGTAAGAACTAAACTGATGAATGACAATCCCCTTGATTAGAAAATCCTAGTGAATCTATAGGTGAGTAAAATATGGAGAAAGGAGGTATGAACTTCTTGGATGAAAACACATAATTACAATAAACCCTAAGTTCATCTGTGGTTATATAATTGGGGAAACAAGCAAGTAAAACCTCAACTAATTCCTCTATGGGAAGATAAACTTGGAGAAATTAAATAATGGAGGAGAGAATAGAACTAATTTAGGAATCATTCAAAAATCCCCATTGAAGTGCAAGGAGTGTAAAAGAACTAGGATCTTATAACCTGGGAGCTTTGCAAATTATGGCACTCAAGTGTGAAAGTATGTGAAACACATTAAGTATGGATGAAGCAACATGTAGATGGAAAAGGCTTATGGGAAGATAGTATAACAATAATATAATACCAAAGTTTTAATGTGAATTAGTTGGCAGTATAAAATATTTTATTTGAGAACATGGATGAGGAGCCGAATTTTGTGGTTAGCCAAGGGAGAACTTGGAAAATTTTGGATCTTAAGACATTGGTAATTATTGGACACTTTTAAGTTATACCATAATTAGGTAACAAAATAATATGATGATAAGGTGTTTTTTTTTGTGGATTGAAGGAAATCGTAAGTTGTGACATGCCGGAAATGGGCTAGAAGTAAATATAAATAAGTAATATGGAATGAGATAATTTACTTTTACTAAATTTTAAATTAAAAGGATGGGTGTTGGTCACTTTTCGAGTGCATAGCCCCTTGATTTCATAGTTGCATAAGTGAAGTAGGAGAGAATAAGTCCACTCTCTGAGTTGTTTGAAATATGTCATGAAATGTGTGGGTAGAAATTGTTGTCAACCGTTATCGACCTTACTTGACGATAATTCCACCCCAAATGGCTCTTAACCATAAGTATTAGTAATTTGGCAACAAGCTCCTACCTAATGAAGGCAAGTGAATGTTAGAAGTAAAAGCATAAGGAGCTAGCATAAGGTACTAAGAAAACAAATGATGTCCCTCGTAAAATTATATGATTACCTTATACAAATCCTAAGTGGTTCTAAGTAAACAATTGTCAATTTTGTACCGAACTATCAACTGTGTGTGTAAGACATGGAAGTGACGATGCTTGAGCTACCACATAACATTGAATCAAGGTTTAGCATATTAAGATAATTAATAGAAGCCATATTAAATTAAGTCATTAAGGAGGGATGTATTAACAGGATGGAGGAAACTGGATAGTTATTAAATAATTGATATTGAACCAAGTAACTATATGAATGTCTATTTAGTAGAAGATGTTCTAATTAAGTGCTATTAAATGCAACTGTAATGAGAGGGACTTTTGAGTGAAATTATTATTGCCCTTATAAAATTTATTCGATCCGCTTGATAATAGGAGTTATCATATTTGTTATGTTAGTAATTTTCTTAATCCTATTGCCTAGGAGTTTTATCGATACCTAAGGTTTCATTAGATCAGCTTGTTAAGCTTTAACCTCTAATTAAGCATACATTGCGTATAATTAAGTGTTCAAAAAAAAAATTAGTGCAAGAGAAATGGACGCAGAATGGTAGAGTTAGTGCAAGCACCTGTTAGAATATAATTAAGGATGTTAATAACCCTATATAAATAGTGGATTATATCGGAAAGTGTTGCTTGAAATAGTAAGCACGTGAAGGTTAAAATGGAACATGATTTATTAAAACAAATGCGATCTCTTCCGTATAAGAATTTATTTCATAAATCAATAAAGGATTATAAAGAATCTAAGAACCTTAAGAGTCTAACAATCACTTCCTAACACACTCAGGACATGTGATCTTGGGTGGTGTGTTGTGGTTACTCCCCAGGGTATGACCAGTATGGTCACCTTGTTTCAAGTTTTGATTCGTCGGAATTTTCAACTTTCTTTGAAAAGTATATTGTGACCTAGGGGCTAGTACATTCTTTTATTTATTTTATTTTTTTATGAAGAGAGTACCACTAAATTTATGTTTCTTTTTATTGGAACTATGGCACTTGCCATGCTTCTAGTTTTAATATTTTTCCATTGCTGACATTTTTCTTCTTTTGAAGGGACTTGGTAAAAGTAATTTTTGTATTTTGACCTTTTAAAGTGTCAAGTGGTCATTTTGATGGTTGATATAACTAGCCCTAGTGATGTGATTTGTGTAATATATATCATGTTCATTTAACCACTGATAGTGTGTCAAGGGAGGAAACTGTAAGGAGTGAAATTAGGCACAAATAATTAACAAAGAATATATTTTATTAAATTAAGAAAAAAAAAAAAAGGAATATCCTCCTAAGTAAGATAAATTGCGAGTAATCTGGAAGAGAAAGATGTATAACAATAGTGTGACCTAGACCTAATGAATTGCAAAAATGAGGATTCTTGACTGGTAAATTTGGCATGTGAATGGAGATGATTGCCTGGATGATGTCTATAATAAGTATTAATAATTTCCATCACTCCCTTGGAATGGGATTGTTATGTACCTTAATGTTTGAAAATTGTGAATAATGTACCCTATGAAACTTAAACCTTGGAGCCTAGAAATATAAAAACATTTTAATCCCTAGTAGTAGAAAACTACCCTATATAGGGGCGGATTTGAAGAACCTAAATTTGATTATGCCTTGTTACCTAAGTAAGTTGGAAGAAATTATGCACCTAGGACGGTTTAGCAAATATTTTATTAACACCCTAATGAGGTGCCTTGATGTAGAATAAGTAGATTCATTTTGGTAAACTATGATGTCAATTCTCTTAGAGGCAGGCATGGATGACAATTGTGGTGGGATAAAACATGTTTTACATGAACCCTTAATAAGTATGACTCCTAGAAATCAATAAGTAAACTATCATGTGTAACCTTGATTGTGGGAGTTGATGTGTGTTATTGATATGATTTGGATGGTGCATTAATGTAAGTTGTTGAAAAGTAGAACTTTGTAAACACCTACCTGAGATCGAAGGGAAATGTAATAAAAATACTAAGAATTTAACCTTGTGAAGATAGTAAGTTAATTACAATAATAAGTTGATTTTGGTATTTCATCTTTCTAGTAGGCAAGATAAGATTTTGAGTAACTTATTGAAATTATGGGAAATGTTATGTCCCTACTTTGTAATTCTACTCATGCGACTTCCAGGAGTAAGTTGAACTCTAGGGGAGGAGGATGTAAGGCCCACCCCAACCAAGCTATGATTAACTTAGTTGACCATGTTTGACCCTACAAATAAATGTTATAATTCAATAGGATGGGCTATGTTAGACAGATAGATTTGGTGAGAAAAGTAATTGAACTAGGTTACAGAATCATATCACCTTGAGGTGTACATTTTTATGCATTATGGATTTAGAACTTATAGGATCCTAGGACTTGGATAACATTGACGTATGTTGATGCTTCATTTATATGCGTTATGATATAGAACTCTATATGATTCCAGAATAGGATAAATTTGAGATGATATATGTCATTATTGGATTTGCAGGACTTCACTATTATGATAGAAATAGGATGTATGTTTTATGTATGGATTAAAATTATGAGGATTATGACAACTGCGTATGTGGATTTATTTGGATGTAAGATGTATTGATTTGTTTAAATGTATATGGTATGCAGAGTGTTTGACGTGTATTCTTATTCATGTATTTAAATGTTATATGAGGTTATTTGGAAGTACTAATGTGTAATTGAGATGCATAGGAAAATTATCCATGTGACCATGGAAATATTATGTAGAACCAAACCTTGACCTATGTACGTTCGTAAAACCAGGGTTTGTCTATTTAGAGAGACAACACCCCATTTGTATAGTATTTTATTTGTGAAAGTGGATGTTGCATGTGTGTTAGATTTAATTTCTGTATTTGTATAAATCCAACAAGAGACAAAAATTTCATGTATAATTTCGTAAAAGTATTTTTATTGTGTCACTTGACACGTGTTGATTTCTATTTTGATTTTGAATTGTCTCTTGGAGGGGGTTGTTTAACCATAGCTTTTTCAATTAATATAATGTGGTTCTATATTTTTCTAGGGTAGAAAATCTTTGGGGTGGTCAACTTAGGTTTGACCCGAAAATTAACTTCAAAGGGGTTTAAAAGGGGTTAAATGGACACCTAGGGGTAGTTTAGAAGTGGTTCCTAAAGCCCATAAGGTATACCTATGGGTTAGGAGTAATTTTAGGCATGTGACAACTCTCATGTGACCATTTAGACACCCTAAAAAGTGAGTTTTCTAAGTTGTGCGAAAATTGAATTTAGAAGGCATCATCTAGGTTAGTTAACTTTCTATTTTGTTGAGAGATCCCTTTTGATCTTTTCCTTCTTTTTCCTTTTTCAATTTTAGAAACCTGTAAGAACTCTCATTGAGGTCTTCTTAGGCAACAATGAGAGATTTTGTGGGTAATCACTCACTCTCCATTTTTGAAAAAAAAAAAGATAGATTTGATTTTAGAAGATTTGGGGATAAGTGTAGAGAGGAAGGGTTTGTGGAATTGGGCTGCTCATCTTCATCCAATCTAGCATACCTTTGGGCAGTTGATGGTTGGGCTACTTATCTTCAACCAATCTATAACTAACTTCCTTTAATTATGTTGTTCCTTCTAGTACTCCTGATTCTTCTACTCAATTGGAATCTCCTCCCAAGGATATCTTTTCTCCCAAAGAAGTGCTTGGAAATGATGATTGGAGATCTCTAGACTTTAACCCTACATTTGTAGGAGAATATAGAGTATCTTGGAAAGGATCTAAGACTGGGAAGGAGAAATATAAGGAGGAACCTAAAGAGCAACCTAATTTGTCTAAACAAATAAGTAACCACTTTGTGTCTGCCTCTAATTCAAATGATTCTTCAAATCCTTCCTCTAATTCATATAGCACTGAGACCTATGAGTCATTACCATCTCCTTCTGATTTGGCATCCCTTTATGGTCTTGGTTTTCACATTTTAGCTAAGAGTAGCTATGGTGGCAATGGTTGTGGCACAAATGAACAAGGAATTAAATTTCCTTTAGAACATAATACACATGAAGCTTCATTTGGAGTTGGATATAATCCTTCGAAGCCCACCAAAACATCTAAAACACCATCTCTCAATGTGAATGCTATATTTAGTAGTGATGATGACCTCACCTCAATTAAATCATTTCCTACTTCTTTCAACACTCATCCCCCTCATAAGGAAATTTTGGTGATGAACAAATCTCTTTATGAATCTCCTCAAGAGATTTCCAATCCCCCTTATGAGGCTTTATTTTCTACTCATTCTAAAATCCCTTCTTCTAGGAATAAGGCTCTAATGAATTATACTTATCCCTCTCCTAAGATTTCTTGTGTCCAAGAGAAGTATGACTTAGTGGAATATTCTTCTCCTATAAACTTTTCTCTTTCTAAATACTTTTTAACATTTATCATTTTATACATATTTTTAATCTCACTTATAGTAGAGAATTTAACATGTCATATTCAAATACCTCATTCAATCTATCATATCTTTAAATAACATTAATGGCTATTATGTTACCCATCATTATGTGACATTGGTAGCTCACTTACTAGGGGCTCATTGTCATTCATGATGGTACAATTTCACGTGCAATCATACTTTTGGAAGCAACATAATAGCCTATTTCTATCTCATCTCTTCTCCCTATATATAGGGGGAAAGAGTGATTTCAAACATCTCTCCTTCTTAAGATTAAAATTTCCCCTTTGTGAAGTAGTGTCTTCTATAAGGATTTCTTACTGATTGTAGAGGTATATTGATATTTGAATTCCTTCTCTCATATTGGAACAAGTATCCCTAATGGGGATCTATAATGCCCCACCAGGAAACCCCAAAGGGAAAAAGCTAAAACTCAAGAACAGAGTGCATTTTTATTGTTTTTAAAGTTAAAACAAGATCAAAGATACAATGAGATAACATTAAGCTCAGAATACACAATGGAAGACTTAAATAACACCTAAAGAGTTTCCCAATGTGATTACTTGATTCAACACTTACTCAACTCATGCTAATAAAAACCATTAAGTTGATTAACTTAATGACATGATAATACTTTAAACAAGGATAAATTCTTTCTGTAGGTTAAAAATATAGATAACCTGATAAGTTCATTCATTATAATTTAACCATGAATTACATCCAATCTTACATTAAAACATATGTCATGCATCTAATTTCCATGCCTACCTTAATTGTATTAAAACTAATGAATACTTTCCATTATGCAAATATACATGCTTCATGATCCAAATTACTGCATTTAATTAGATAACTACATACATGCATTTAAGATTATCCTCATCTAATTTGCATTATACATTTTAACCATAATGCCATCCATACATGCTAAATAAAGAGGAAGCAAAAGAACACAACACCACATAACACCAAAATTATATCAGAGTTCACCCCTAGTGGGCTACATCTCCGGGTTTGCTCAACTGTAAGACCCCTCTGATCAATAATAGGGTGAAGAATACATAAGGTTCACATCATTAACATCCTGCCATCAAGGCATACATAAACCAATAATACATATGACCACATTGGTCCAATAGATACATGAATAATCCTAGAAAAGGAAAAGGATCCAACTGAACATGATAAGGAACAATCTCAAAGGAACAACTAGAGCACCCATGAAACCAAGTCCTTGCAACCCATCATAAGAAACCTATGGTCTAGCATGAATATCAGGTTCTCACAAGGGCATAAACAACCAGATTTGACTCCACAATAGTGCTCCTAGAAATGACAACACAAATTGCACACTATTGAATATAAGGGACAAGTGTCATCACATAAATTGGTATGGCTACCCTCGCAGGCCTTCATAGGTTCTGACCCCATCTACTGGGTTACCCTGGCAGCCTTTCCCAAACCTCTGGCACATCCAAGTACCATGTGGACTGATGCAGAGCCCTCCTTGTATCCTTCCAAACACTCCAAGATGTCTGACACTGACCCCTCAAGACTACAATAGGATCCTATCAAGGCAACGCTCTACAACATTAATTCAACATCTCATAATCTCCAAGACTCATACTTACTTAGATTGGGTAATTTTCTCCATCATGCACCATGAAGCCTCCAAGGGTTCCTAACCATTACCACACCTATTTTGGGTTAGACATGACTCACATGGACTAGATCAAACATTGGTTTTAAGGATTCAACACCATATCCTATAGCACCTTCATAATTAAGCATATTTGTTAGTAGCCCTTTGAAACGGGTAAAGGGAACTTAAGTCCAAACTTTCCCAAACACCCTAGAAAAAAAATCACATATTCAAATACCCTTTTAGCTCTTACACAATTCCCCAAAAGTAAAGGTCAAGGTCTAACAAAGAAAGGTTTGAACCTAGTGAAGGTCAACTATCCTAAAGGGCTAATTAGGCCTCTATTTGTGAAGCAACTATATCCAAATGAATAAACCATCTAAGAAAAACCCCATGAGAATGTGGGGAACCATAATCCATCATGCATTCCATGGTTACATGCCTAGAATCATCACCATTTGCCTTCTAGGGTATCTTTGTTGTTTAAGGACTAGGTAGCCACATAGAGATGTCTACCTAGGGTCTGATCAAACACACACCTCCCTTGCTCCTCCTGCAAAATTATTTTGGAATCTTATAATACACAATCCATACTTGAATTTCACTGAATCCGATGAGTTTCAAATAGATAAATTGCAAGTTATGGCCATGGAAAAGCAAAACCCTAGGTAAACCCTAGTTTTCTGGGTACCTACAACAAAATTGGAATAACAGGAGAAAAACACACAGTCTGAACCTCAAACCAAATCCAAATAAAAGGTGATTCACTACTTTGACAAAATCATATCATTGGGGATTGATCCCAATCCATACAATGTTGTACCCCATGTCAAAACTCCAGAATTGCAGGAAAAACTCAGAGTTTCATTAGTTTCCAGTCATCAAAACCTTCCTCCGTATAGTCTATCCTTGGGAATTGAATCCTCAATTTGTATATACCTCTCCACAACTTCTCTCAACTGAAAGAAAGAGGTTAGAGATGTTGGAGGAGTTCAAACAAACAAAAATTAAAAAATTGTATAAAAGTTGCTTATGACAACTTTCGACAAAGTTGTCAAAATGTCATTCCTCACCTCCTGATTCCTTGGGTTAAGACTAACCCCTCCTAAAATACCCTAGAAGCACTAAAACCACTAGGATAACTATTTCCTACACACACTTGATCCCCTTTTATTCAAAAGCCCTAATTGGCTTTTCAAGATACCAAAATAGGAGTTTGGCTCACAAGATGGGATCTTTTATTATAGACACGTAGTGCATGATTGAAACACATGTAAAACATCATAAAGACATGTTTGATGTTGTATCATTCCTCCTATAAGCATGATTGATCAACTTGAAGGGTTTCTCCTGCACCATACTCCCCAGAAGAAGAAATCTCAAGTCCACTTGAGATGAGAGCTTGCAGGTCTACACCATGGTCTTTGATCTGTTGTTCTGTCATCTAGACTACTTCATGCTCAAGTTGTCCCTTCCAAGCCACCAAATATTCCATATAAACTTTTTTCCTTGTTCTCTTTGCAACCTTGGTGTCTAAAACCTTATTCAACTTTGGTGGTTCATGTTTGGGAATGTCATCATCTGC
The DNA here is from genome assembly GCF_030272615.1 of Cryptomeria japonica. NCBI lineage: Eukaryota > Viridiplantae > Streptophyta > Pinopsida > Cupressales > Cupressaceae > Cryptomeria > Cryptomeria japonica. The sequence continues at coordinate 553,040,224 of NC_081414.1, read as the reverse complement.
CATAACCTGAATTGTTTCTTCTCCTGCATCAACACTACATTTGTAAAGAGTTAAGTCACATACATTAAAGATAGGTGACAAACCAAGATCAGGTGGGAGTTGAAGTTGATAGGCATTTTGCCCACAATTTTTCAAGATTTGATGGGTTCCAATCTTTCTTTGCATAAGCTTTGTATATCTTCCTTTTGGAAGTCTTTCCTTCTTCAAGTGAACCCACACCAAGTCTCCCACATCAAACTAGACATCCCTCTTCTTCTTGTTAGCGTGAGCTTTATATCTTTCTACAAATTGTTGAAGGTGAGATTTAACTTGGTCATGGATCTCCTTTATGGTGTTAGCAAAGGTTTCCCCATCAACACTAATGACTTCTCCTTGAGGTAGTTCTCTTAACTCCAACACACCTCTTGGGTAGATGCCATATACAACCTAGAAGGGTGACTTGCCAGTACTTTTATCCACTATATCATTATAGGAGAATTTTGCCTAAGACAATATGCTATCCCATCTCTCTCCATGTTGTCTAGTCAAACACCTTAGCAGATTTCCCAATGACCTGTTTACAACTTCAGTTTGGCCATCCATTTGGGAGTGGTAGGCTAAGGAGAAGGCTATATTTGTACCAAGCTTCTTCCAAAGGGTCCTCCAAAAGTGTCCAATATATTTCACATCCCTATCAAATACTATGATCAAAGGCAAACCATGTATTCAGACAATCTCCTTGAAGAACAAATCTGCAACATAGGAAGCATCACAAGTGGTTTTACATGGAAAGAAATGTGTCATTTTACTAAACCTATCCACCACTACAAAAACACTATCATATCCTTTCCTTTTCCTAGGCAATCCTAAAATAAAATACATACTTATGCTTTCCCATGGTCTTGAAGGAATGGGTAAAGGTTGGTATAGGCCTCCATTTGTGGACTTCCCCTTTATTTTTTGGCATATCACACATGTCTCCACAAATCTTCTGACATATGTCTATAATTCGGGCCAAAAGTAGTGCCTCTTCACCAAATCTAGTGTCTTGTCAAGGCCAAAGTGGCCTACCATTGCTCCATAATGTTTCTCCCTAATTATATTTAGTCTCATAGAGTATTTGGGTATGCATAACTATGCACCCTTAAACAACAATCCATTTTGAATAAAAAATTCAGAGAAATCAACATGAAACCGCTCATCAAATGAAGCACATACCTTATAGATCTATCCAAAGTCTTCATCATCCCCATACATGGATTTCAAGGAGCCTATTCCAACACTCTCCAACTGGATCTGATTTGTAGGTAGGACTCTTCTACTCAAATCATCTGCCACCTTATTCTTACCCCTTACTTATGCTTAAGAGTGAAAGTGAAGGCTTGTAGGCTCTCTACCCACTTCATATGCCTATGGTTCAAATTTTCTTGGCTATTTATGAAACTAAGGGCCTGATTGTCTATGAAGACTATGAACTCTTTTGGCAGCAAGTAGTGTCTCCACTTTTTCAAGGATTATACCAAAGCATACATCTCTAGGTCATGGGATGAATACCTCCTCTTTGCCTCATTTAACTTCTCACTAAAGAAGGCAATAGGCCTTCCTTCCTAACTAAGCACTGCCTCAATAGCCATGTGACTGGCATCACACTCCACTTGGAAGATCTTGTTGAAATTAGGTAAGGCAAGGACCAACTGCTCTGCAACTTTTCTCTTCAATGTTTCAAAGGACTTATCTCCCTCTTTTGTCCAACTGAACCTGCACTTTTTCCCTCCCTTTATGGTATCAAGCATAGGAGCACAAATATGGCTAAATCATCTTATAAACTTCCTATAGAATGTGGCTAAGCCATTATATCTTCTAACATCATTCATTGTTCTAGGCGTAGGCCAAGGCAACATGGCACTCACCTTTTCTTGATCCATTTTCAACTCACCATATGAGATTAAAAATCCCAAGTAAATGATCTCTTCCTGCATAAATAAACATTTTTCCAAATTGATCATTAATTTCTCTTCATACAATCTTCTTAGGAATAGGTCTACATGTTTTAGGTGTTCTCCTTTGATTCAACTAAAAATTAGAATGTCATCTAGGTAGACTATGACAAATTTTCCTTTGAAATCCCTCAAGACTTCATTCATTAACCTCATAAATGTACTTGGTGCAATAGATAAGAAAAAGGGCATGACCTTCCACTCATACAACCCCTCATTTGTTTTAAATGCAGTCTTCCACTCATCTCCCAACCTAATCCTAATCTGATGATAGCCACTTTTCAAGTCATTTTTTGTAAAATATCTAGCACCGCCAAGCAATCTAACAAATCCTCAATCCTAGGCATTGGAAATCTATACCTGATAGTAATTTTTTTGATATCCCTTGAGTCAGTGCAAATCCTCCAAGTGCCTTCCTCTTTGGGTGCTAAGACTATAGGGACTACACATGGGCTCAAACTTTTGCCAATCAGTTTGGACTCCAACAACTCTTCAACCTATTTTGCCATCTCAACATTCTAATAAGGTGTGAGCTTGTATGTTGCTTTATTAGGCAAGGTGGATCCAGGTATAAGATCTATGCAATGGTTTATATCCCTCATGGGAGGTAGTGACCTTGGCATGCCATCTTGAATAGAGACTTTCTCTATGGGGGCTCTTTGTCAGCCATCTTCATGGTAGTTACTTCTCTTCTAATCATCAAAGCTTCGCCTCTTTCAGAGTAGCCATAACTATCAGGGGTATTGACACTTTGGTATGTATTTGCACTTGCCACACTTTGGCAATCAACTTCTAGAACCAAGTTACTTCTCCTTTCCTCCATGGAACTAGTAGGCTTGTCAGGACATCTATTGTCCATGTGCCCTTCTTGATTGTAGTTATAACATGTGATTGTATCTCTACCTTGAGACCTTCCCCTAAATGGTGGCCTTCTTTCTCTGAAGTTACCTCTCTGATTGTATCCTCCATTGTGATTGGAACTACTCTCTCCTTTAGTGCCTTCATGATTGGTTTCCAAAACCATTTCCCTTACCTCTAAAAACACTTCTTCCACCCCTCTATTGTCTTACTCTTCCTTTATTGTTCTGATCTTGCCTCCTTTTATTTTTCTCTTCCACCTTGATGGCAAGTTGATGGCATTTACAAATGGTATCCGGGCTAAGGAGGTTTAGTTCTTCTTGAATGTTGTACCTTAATCCATTTAGGTACCGGGCAACTTTTTTACTCTCTTCCTCCTTTGTCTTAGACTTCATACATAGCCTTTGGAACTCCTTAGTGTAAGAGTTCACATCCATCTCCTTCTGCTTGAGATTTTGTCTCCTCTTATGAAGTTGAATTTCATAATCTTTGGGTACATAGGCCTCCTTTACTAAGGCAACCATCTTCTTCCAAGAAACAATCTTGGGTTTTTTGTCCTTTTCTCTTTCCTCTTGGAAAAAGTTCCACCAAATTAGGGTGGCTCCCTTCAACTTGGACTTAGCAATCTTCACCTTTTGGTGTCCTAGAATGTCTTAACATTCAAAGAAAATAGACATGGAGTCTATCCAATCTACCACTACATCTAGTCTTCCCAGTGAAAGTTGGAAAATCAATCTCCTACTCCATGGTTCTCCTCTCCATGGATTTAAGGGCATTAAGGAAGTGCCTCTGGTCAGGAGGAATCTCCTCTTCCTCCGGTATAGGGATCTTATCTACATCTCCTTCTTCACTACTACCAGTGCCTCCATCTTCCTTCCCATCTACTCTGCCCCTCAACCTCTCTAACTCCCTCTGCATTTCCTTGCAAGTAGTGGCCTACTCTCTCACAATCTTTGCCAATTCCATGTTGGTGATTGGTCCTCTAGGGACTTCTTCTTCTCCCTTTGCCATTTCTCAAACCTCTATATCTTTACCAAAGCTGTTACTAGATCTGATACCACTTGAAGTAGAGCCCTCCTTGTATCCTGCCAAACACTCCAAGATGTCTGACACTGACTGCTCAAGACTAAAATAGGATCCTATCAAGGCAAGGCTCTACAACATTAGTTCAACATCTCACATTCTCCAAGACTCATACTTACTCAAATTGGGTAGTTTGCTCCATCATGCACCATGAAGCCTCCAAGGGTTATTGACCATTACCACACCTATTTTGGGTCAAACATGACTCACATGGACTAGATCAAACATTGGTTTTAAGGATTCAACACCGTATCCTATAGCACCTTCACTATTAAGCCTATTTGCTAGTAGCCCTTTGAAAAGGGTAAAGGGACCTTAAGTCCAAACTTTCCCAAACACCCTAGCAAAAAAAATCATAGATTCAAATACCCTTTTAGGTATTACACAATTCCCCAAAAGGAAAGGTCAAGGTCTGAAAAAGAAAGGTTTGAACCCAGTGAAGGTCAACTCTCCTAAAGGGCTAATTAGGCCTCCATTTGTGAAGCAACTATATCCAAATGAATAAACCATACAAGAAAAACCCCATGAGAATGTGGATAACCATTAACCATCATGGATTCCATGGTTACATGCCTAGAATCATCGCCATTTGCCTTCTAGGGTAGCTTTGTTGTTTAAGGACTAGGTAGCCACATAGAGATGTCTACCTAGGGTCTGATCAAAAACACACCTCCCTTGCTCCTCCTAAAAAATCCTTTTGGAATATAATAATACACAGGACATAATTTCATTTCACTCAATCCCATGAGTTTTAGATAGATAAATTGCAAGTTATGGCCATGGAGAAGCAAAACCCTAGGTAAACCATAGTTTTCTGAGTTCCCACCAACAAAATTGGAATAATAGGAGAAAAACACACAGTCTAAACCTCAAACCAAAGCCAAATCAAAGGTGATCCACTACTCTAACAAAATCACATCATTAGGGATTTATCCCAATCTATACAATGTCATATCTCATGTCAAAACTTCAGAATTGCAGGAAAAACTCAGAGTTTCATTAGTTTGCAGTCATCAAAACCTTCCTCCGTATAGTCTATCCTTGGGAATTTGATCCTCAAGGTGTATATACCTCTCCACAACTGCTCTCAACCAAAAAAAAGAGGTTAGAGCCATTGGAGGAGTTCAAACAAACAAAAATTCAAAAATTGCATAAAAGTTGCTTATGACAACTTTTGACAAAGTTGTCAAAATGTCATTCCTTGCCTCCTAATGCCTTGGGTTAAGACTAACCCCTCCTAAAACACCTTAGAAGCACTAAAACCACTAGGATAAAAATTTCCTACACACACTTGATCCCCTTTTGTCCAAAATTCCTAATTGTCTTATCAAGATGCCAACATAGGAGTTTGGCTCACAAGATGGGGTCTTTTATTAAAAACACACAATGCATGATTGAAACACATGTAAAACATCCTAAAGACTGTTGGTATTATGGATGTGTTGCATTGGTTTTTTCACTGATTTCAACACTTTCAACACTTGAGAACACTTATCCTTGTGGAGATCTTTGGTTATGTTCACCGACATGTTCAGTGACTTATGCACAGTCACCAGTATCTGGTTCATCGACAGGTTATATTGTTCACCGGCACTAAGGATGATCTATTATCATCTAGAGATTACTTGGTTGTGTCAAATACATTGTTTGGACACTTGGTTTTGGTGATTTGATTATTGGTACAATCGATTTTGCATATTTGTTGTTAATGGCAAATAGGTCTAGGTTATGGACCGACAAGCATTATATATTCCAGATCAACACGACACGTTATGGAAATGATTTGTTATTGTTTTAAATGCATTGAGCCGACATCATGCATCACATATTGATTCATTTGTAATTGATTTAATTTTAATATCTTAGTGAGCTGACCTACACATTTGGTCTTAGGTTTTGGTATATATGTATGATCTCATTTATGAGATTATGGAGTAGTGGAGTGTGAAAAAGGATTGTAATAAGGTATATGTGAATATAAGCAGAGCTATACATGCAGACATCATTTGAAGATTCAAGGAAGGTATGAGGAAGACAATCAGAGCTTAACCGGTACTAAATCTAGCATATGAAGATGTTATTTTGAGCAATACATTATCATTGGATTTAACCATCCAATTTTAGTTAGTGTGACTCCCATTTTGTGATTGAGTAGTGAGCTCTAGGCAGTTGGCCTTTCCACATGTGCAGACCCCATTTGTATACACATACTATCTGCAATAGTATCATCTAATTGTGGGTAAGGTTTCCCACTGTGGTTTTTCCCCTTACAGGATTTCTACGTACAAATAACTGTGTTATGTGTTGTGTATGTTATTTGTCTTTCTGTTTCATGCATTAAACTTTACCGGTAATGTTATTAACTGCTAAACTACCTACTGGCATTAAAGTTTGGTTTACCAATATTATGCACTAAGTTTGGTTAAGTTATATTTTGGTTGAAATTAATAGACAACTGATTCACGCCCCCCCCCCCACCCCCCCCCCCCTCTCAGTTGCCTCTCGAACCTAACAATTGGTATCAGAGAAAAGTCCTCTTTTTGCAGAAGTTTAACAACTTGAGCAGATCATATGTCTACTAACTATTTCAAGAAGGATAGTCCAAAGCTTGATGGAACCAACTATGGTATATGGAAGATCAGAATGGAGACACATATGAATTGCATTGGAAAAGACATATGGGATGTTATTAAGAATGGCTATGTTTCTCCTACTCAAGGTCAACCTAATCCACCAACCTTGGCTAAAGATGAAGAAAATGATTGCAAAGCAAGAGAAGCACTTTTGAGCACATTCTCAGATCAGAAAATCATGGGATTATCATACCAATCTATTGCTAAAGATATTTGGGATAAATTGGAGACATTGAATGAAGGTGATACCACTATCAAAATTGTAAAATTGGAATGCTTCCAGGTTAGGTATAAAAATCTGAAAATGAAAGAAGATGAAAGGATTTCTGCTTTTATGGAAAGAGTTAATGAAATTGTTTTGGGCATACAATGTTGTGGAGGATCCTTAAGTGAAGATGAAATTGTTTCTAAAGTTTTAAGAGCCTTGCCACTGGCATACAAAATGAAAGTAACTGCTATTAATGAATTGAGAACAATGTCTAGTGCATCAGTATCTAGAGATACTTTGGTTGGAAAACATTCAGCTTTTGAACTTGAGGAATTTGGTCCTATTGCAACAATTAAGATAGATTTGTCTTTTAAAGCTTCTTCATCTGTAGCATCATCATCATCATCTAAAAAATCTGATTGGAAAGCACTCTATGCTAGAGAACTTGAAGAAATCAGAAGAGAGAATGAAGAACTTGAAGAGCTTGAAGCACTATTTGCAAGGAAAATGCCTAAAGGTCCAATTGGAAGTAAGTATGAAGGTAAAGCACCATTTAAGTGTTTCAACTGCAATAAAATTGGTCATATGGCATCTAGGTGTCCTAATAGACATGCAAGATTGAAAGAAGAAGCTAAAAGGACATATAAGCCTAACCCTGGATATCAAAGGTAAAGATTTAAGAAGAATAGAGACAAATCATGTTACTATGCTGTTGAAGGAGTCACTGATGATTCTGATGAGGAACTGACAGACAATGGATGGGATTTTGTTGCAATAACAGAAGATCAACCATAACCTACTGTTTAACATGTAGAGCAGGCCCTGACAGCTAAAATTGAAGAAAAGGATGAATGGATCATTGATTTTGGATGTTCACATCATATGAATGGTGATAAGACTAAATTATTAACCTTTCAGGAATACAATGGAGGTCTAGTAAGATGTGGAGATGACAAAGCTTATTTGATCAAAGGAAAAGGGACTATATCTTTTGATGGTAAGCACAATACTGATAATGTTTACTATGTTGAAGGTTTGAAGCATAATCTTCTGAGTGTTGGTCAATTAGTTGAAAAGGGATTTCAATTACTATTCAAGAATGGTAAATGAAAAATCATGAATAGAATTGGTTTGGAAATTGCAACCGGTAATCAAACTAGAGGTAATATCTTTATTTTGAGTAACAATGAGAAGATGTGCTTGATTGCACATATTCATGAAAGTTGGTTATGACATAAGAGAATGTGTCATGTAAATTTTGATTACATTGTAAAAATCAGTACAAGTAAGGCAGTAAGAGATTTACCTAAGATTGTTAAACCTCACAATCTGATATGTAAGGAATGTCAATTTGGAAAGCAAGTTAGAGCATCTTTTAAGAGTATTCTAGAAAAATCCAATAATGTTCTTGACTTAATTCATACTAATTTATGTGGTCCAGCAAGAACTAGAAGTTTACAAGGAGATAGATATTTTATGCTAATCATTGATGATTATTCTAGAATGTGTTGGGTTACTTGTCTCAAGGAGAAATCAGAAGCTTTTGGGAAATTCAAACTATTAAAGGTGATGGTAGAGAATGAAACCGGTAAGAAAATCAAATGTTTTAGATCAGATCAAGGAGGTGAGTTCACATCTAAGGAATTTAATACATTTTGTGAAATGAATGGAATCAGAAGACAATTATCAGCACTTGGGACACCCTCGCAAAATAGAGTTGTGGAAAGGAAGAACATAACTATTTTGGATGCAGCTAGAAGCATGATATCAGAAGCAAACCTACCTCATGTATATTGGAGAGAAGCAGTCAATACAGCTATTTATACATTCAATAGAGTTCACATCAAAGGTGAAACCGATAAGACCCCTCATGAACTATGGTTTGGTAATACTCCTACTCTTAAATATTTCAGAATATTTGGAAGCAAATGTTATATTAGGAGAGATGATTATATTGGTAAATTTGATCCTAGAAGTGATGAAGGAATATTTCTTGATTATTCATCTAAGAGCAAGGCATATAAATGTTTTAATAAGAGATTGCAGAAAATCATTGAAAGTGCAAATGTGAAGATTGATGAACAGTTTAGAAGGTCTATAGACTCTGAACTGGTAGTTGAGATAATCACAAATGAACCTACAATGAGTACACTAGTACAGAATGTTGATCCAGTCACACCAACATCATCTAAGAATTCCATAGTGACTGGAGAACAACAACAAGTGAACACACCCAGGTATGTAAGATTGAATCACTCTGAAAGTCAGATAATTGGGAAGAAGTATCAAGGTATTATGACTAGAGGAAGACTAGCAAATGAAGAGGTATGTTTAATTTCTCAAATTGAACCAGCAACTATTAATGAGGCATCTGAAGATAAACATTGGATTAAGGCTATGGAAGATGAATTGGAACAAATTGAAAAGAATAACACGTGGACATTGGTTCCCCGGCCTAAAAACAAAAATGTAATTGGAACTAAATGGGTATTTAGAAATAAACTTAATGAAGATGGTAAGATAGCCAGAAACAAAGCAAGATTAGTGTGTAAGGGATATTCACAGAAAGAAGGAATTTATTACAATGAAACCTTTGTACCAGTAGCTAGAATTGAGGCAGTCAAATTAATCTTAGCTTTTGCAACACACAATAACTACAAAGTATATCAAATGGATGTTAAATGTCTAAATGGCGATCTTGAAGAGGAAGTTTACATTGAACAACTTGATGGATTTTCTTTGACAGATGAAAAAGATATGGTTTGCAGGTTAAGGAAAGCTTAAAATGGATTGAAGCAAGCTCCTAGAGCTTGGTATGCTAGATTGGACAAATATCTTTTGAAGCTTGGTTACACTAAAGGTAATGCTGACAACAACTTATATTACAAAGTGACTAATGATGACATCTTGGTTATTGACATTTTTGTTGATGATATCATTTTTGGAGGAGAAGATGGATTGTGTAAAGACTTTTCTAATAAGATGCAGGTTGAATTTGAAATGTATATGATTGGAGAGATAAAATTCTTTTTAGGATTGCAGATTTCATAGGTTGATAAATTTATATTCATAAATCAATCAAAGTACTTGAAGGAATTACTTAAGAAATTTGGCATGGAAAACTCTAAACCGGTAAGTACACCTATGACTACAACTGATAAACTATCATTGAAGGATGAATCAGCACCTGTTAATCTGGCATGATACAAGTCTATGATAGGAGGTTTACTATATTTGACACAAACAAGACTTGATATTATGAATGTAGTATGTATTGTTTCAAGATTTTAGAGTAATCCTAAGGAAAATCATGAATCAACAGTGAAAAGGATTTTTTGGTACCTACAAGGCACAACAAATCTTGGTTTATGGTAGATCCTAAAGATGAAAATTTTGATTTATGTGCATACACAGATGCAAATTGGGTAGGAGATGTAGATGACAGAAAAAGAACCACAGACAGAGCATTTTTTCTTTGCAGTAGACTAATTTCATGGTTGAGCAAGAAACAAAGTTGTACATCACTATCAATAGCAGAATCAAAATATGTTGCAGCAGCAACTAATTGTACATAGGTATTATGGATTAAGAAAATGTTGAAGGACATAAAGGTAAAATGCAAAGAACCTATAATCATTTACTGTGATAATATGGCAGCAATTGATATATCAAAGAATCCGGTATTTCACTCTAAAACTAAACACGTTTCTATCAAATTCAATTTTCTAAAAGAGAATGTTGAAGCAAAAGAAGTCAAATTGGTTTATGTGAATACTAAAGAGTAGATTGCAGATATCTTTACTAAGCCTTTGCCTAAGGAGACTTTTGAATATTTAAGAGAACAAATTGGAGTTATACCCTCACCGGTATAAACTTAGATAGTTGGAGCATGGAATCAGACTGGCAAAATTAATAGAGAAATATTTTTTTTGGTTTTGATGAAGGAGAGATACTTCTCAGGGGGAGTAGATTAAATAAATTTGGTTATAGCAATTGGTATTTATAACAAGTTTTGTGCACTGATTGTATTTGGTTTTGTATTTGCTTTGGCATTTGATGTCAAAGAGGGAGAGATATCTATGGAAAAACACATTATCTTTTGGGGAGAGATTATTCATTGGGGGAGAGATTGTTACTCTCTATATCTGTATTTTGAGTTTTGGTTAATGATCTCTTTGGGAGATTGTTGGTTTTTGGTTTTTGGCATTTCTGCTTTGGCACTTAGATAGTTTTTCCATCTTATGTTGCCATCAATGCCAAAGGGGGAGATTGTTGGTATTATGGATTTGTTGCATTGGTTTTGTCATTGATGTCAACACTTGTCAACACTTGAGAACACTTATCCTTGTGGAGATCTTTGGTTATGTTTACCAGCATGTTCAGTGACTTATGCACAGTCATTGGTATCTGGTTCACCAACAAGTTATATTGTTCACCGGCACTGAGGATGATCTGTTATCATTTGGAGATTACTTTTATATGTCGAAGACATTATTTGGACACTTGGTTTTGGTGATTTGATTATTGGTACAATCGAGTTTGCATATTTGTTGTTACCGGCAAATAGGTCTAGGTTATGGACCGACAAGCATTATCTATTCCAGATCAACATGGCATGTTATGGAGATGATTTGTTATTGTTGTAAATGCATTGAGCTGTCATCATGCATCACATATTGATTCATTTGTAATTGATTTAACTATAATATATTAGTGAGCCAACCTACACATTTGGTCTTAGGTTTTGGTATATATGTAAGATCTCATTTATGAGATTATAGAGTAGTGGAGTGTGAAAAATGATTGTAATAAGGTATATGCAAATATAAGCATAGCTATACACGTATAAATCATTTGAAGATTTAAGGAAAGTATGAGGAAGACAATTAGAGCTTAACCGATACTAAATCCAACATATGAAGATGTTATTTTGAGCAGTACATTATCATTGGATTTAACCATCCAATTGTAGTTAATGTGACTCCCATTTTGTGATTGAGCAGTGAGCTCTAGGCAGTTGGCCTTTCTACATGTGCAGACCCCATTTGTACATACATACTATCTATAGTAGTATCATCTGATTGTGGGTAACGTTTCCCACCGTGGTTTTCCACCTTATACGGTTTCCACGTACAAATAATTGTGTTATGTGTTGTGTATGTTATTTATCTTTCTGTTTCATGCATTAAACTTTACTGGTACTCTTATTAACTGTTAAACTGTCTACCGACATTAAATTTTGGTTTATCGGTATTATGCACTAAGTTTGGTTAAGTTATATTTAGGTTGAAATTAATAGACAACTGATTCAGCCCCCCCTCTCATTTGCCTCTGGGACCTAACAAAGACATGTTTTATGCCTTCTCCTTCCTCCTCTGAGCCTGATTGATCAACTTGAAGGGTTTCTCCTACACCATGGACCCAACACATCCTTTCATGAAGACAAGTGTTGGTTTGCCATTTCAGGCCTTCTCACTGCATGTTGAGTCAGTACTAGCACTCATCCCATACGTGAGGCACAATTATCTTCTTAATTTTTTCATTAACTAAACTTTCTAATATGTTATTAGGCTATTACTTATTTAGACACACTTTCAATGGGTTACCCTACAACCACTTTGGGCGCGGCCCCCACTCGAAAGACACTTTCCCATATGACATTAGACCATAATCAAATGAACTCCTCAACCAAGGAATACACCAGGACAAGCATACAGAGTTCAATATGGTAGGAATATCCACTTGGCCAAACAAGTCCTCACATGAGGTGCACTGACTGATGGTTCTCTGACTAGAGACATGACTAGCTTCAATCAACCACATAGAAACAACCAATACTTGCAATCGAGGACATGACCAGATACAAATCCATCACATGAAAATAGTCAATACTCGAGTTCAAGAACATAAGCAGATACCAAATCAAACATATGATAATATCTGACAATTACAATCAATAACTTTCCATTTCTTAATCAAATGTGAATACAAAAAATTAAACATGCTTTGACATAATTTTGAAACGACAATCTTTTTCCATATCGTTTTAAGATACAACTCATTCAAGTTTTCTAATTGATCTAAATTTCCAATTACAATAATTGGCAAGGACACCATTACATATTAAATTCAATACTAAGATTGCAATCATAAGATCATGCCTATAAACCAATTCATAAAAACAAAACATTATCAAATTTATTTTCTCATCTAATGTCCATATTTTGTCAAGAGAAAATGTCATCAATTTTCTAATTATGTCGATCTATCTTTGAGATTCCCCAATTAACATACTATTTGATTCCAAAAATTTCCAACTATTTCATTGTTTTAATTTCCAAGGATAGCAAATAGTATAATATTTCCTTTTTTCCAATTTATAAATACTATATTATCTCCTTTCTAGGATTTTCCAAACATAATAAATATATCCTTTTATTGCTCTTAAATTTATTGAATAACATAGAATTAATTTACTTTCCAAAATTACCAAAACCATATTTTATTTATTTAACAAGCTATATAACCCAATCCACCAATTTAATCTCAATTAAATATATTTTAATAAAATTAAAATGCATATAAAAATGACTTATAGTCACACATTCTTTTTATGCGGGCCAAATGCGCACCACAAAAAGGGGAATGACAGGAGTCACTACCGCCGGTAGTGCTACTACCATACAGTAGCAGGCACTACCTGGTAGTGCTCGGTAGCAGTAGCTACTAGCCCACGTGGTGGGTATTCCCTGCCATGTGGGTTACAAAAATATATATTTATTTATTTTTTTAAATTGTCTTTTAACAAAAAACCCTTCCAAATGCGCACAGTCTCAGCCCGAGACAAAATGAAATAAATAAATAAAATCCAATTTCCAGAAAATAAACCAAGATTTCCAATATCATTATATATATTTTGAAGAACCAGAACTAGAAAATAAAATTGAAAAGGTGATAGGGAGGCTACCTAGTTCACCATCAATTAGATTTCTTGACGGTTTACTTCTATGCCTTCCCGGGTTCCAAGTCTACCCCTATAGACTTCTAAGTGCTTCCCTACCAGTATTTGCTTAACACACTTGATTCAAGCTCATAAACAAGCTTGTTCTCCATGCTCCTAGATTCTATCACTATGAGTTGCAGAGGTGTAGGACTACCCTTGCTTACTCACAGTCTGTAAAGTCATCATCCTGTCTGATTTTGCAATCAAACTTCTACAAGAGTCCTCCCCTGTACTTACTCCTTTACGGTCACTGAAACCTAGCCAAAATTCTTCCAATTTTGCCTAGGCTCAGTATGCAAAAATGGCGATTGCCATTTCTTGGTTTCCTCTTATTGCTGCTCTACTCTTACTGTATATTTTTGGCTCTTCTTGAAGAACTCCAATGGCCATGTGGATCCCATAGTGGAGGTTCAAGACAGAGCCATATTTACACTTTAAATTCAAAACAAAGAAACAAAGAACAAAAAGGAAACTTTAATTACAAAACTGTAATGAAAAACTTAACAAAAACAAGACAGTACAACACTCAGTGATAGAAAACCAGAAAATAGGCTTGTATGTATTTCTCTTGTGTTTATTTTTTGTAATGTCCAACCAATCCAATGCCTTATAATTAGACTTTTATAGCTCATCCATCCATCATGAAACACAGATGATTACAAACTAGAGAAAATGATTTCATAACGGGTCATCGGCGTAGCCTCAGAACCTGGCTTCCGATGGTCGTTGCTGACTTGCAAAATTCACACTTTTCCATTAGGTGATCAGGGTAACCAAAACACACCTTCGCTAATAGTTGATAACCATGTCCACCATTCACACTTTTCCATTGGGCATTTCCATCGGGTCATCGGGAAGACAACCAAATAGCTATCTCGATCGTCCGATCTTGCTCGATCTCTCTTTTTGTGCTCTGCCATGTGGCACCCCCTAATTGGCTCCAGGGTCCCTATCCTACCACCTTAGCACAGCCTCACTAACTACTCGGAAGGAAACTCTTATTTGTTGCTGGGTCCCACCATGGTCGCCAAGTCATGGGGAATAAACTTTGTGGATCTTGCCATAGCAGTATAGCAACAATCATCCGATCATCCCAAACTTGCTCACTCATTAACTTGCCTGAGCTTCTCTCTTGTCGGGTCCCACCACTTGGTTACCAAGTCATGGGGAATAACTTTTGTGCATCTCTCCATTGCGGTATAGTAACCACCATTGAACCACCTTCAACATGCACAGTCGTTAACTCGCCTCTTTTTTTGCACATGCTTTGTCGCCAAGTCGTATAGCGATAGCCGTAGGATCATCCATGATCACTGTCAACGTATAGGTCAAGTTAATCATCGGGGAAACTTGAAACTACTCCTTCCCATACTTCGAGCTCTGATGACTTATTGGGTCATTGGGGTAAGTGTGAACCACTCCAAACTCTAGCAAACTCATCGGGGTAAGACTTGCCGATCAGGGTAGGTCTTGCCGATAAGAGACATTTTAAAAACTGTAACTAAACAACCATACTAATGGACTAGAGCTAGTCCCTATGTATTTACATGACCACTGGAAGGTCTCACAAGCCAAAATTGGTTAAGGGCATTTCAACCCTTAGGTTCTCCTGGACCATACTCCCCCAAAACAAAGAAGTCAAGTGCCTGTGCTCAAAAGCAAGGAAAGATCAATTCCCAACTTAACAAAGTCTTATTCAGCAACCCTGGGTGCTTTAGAATCATGTTTATGCATCCACTTAACCAAATGTTCCATGTAAACCTGTTGTCTAGTCTTCTTGAGAACGCAGGAATCCAATACTTTCTCAACCTGAGGCATGGAAGGAGGAAGTAATAGCAGGTCAGAAAGTGACTGTTGAACATATGAAACTCGTGCATCCTCCTCGTGAAGTTGTCCCTTGTAGACAACCAAATCTGTGACATTGAAAATGGGAGACAAAGCAATATCAGATGGCAAATAAATATTATAGGCATTAGAGCCATACTTGGTAAAAAAATTACATGGGCCTATTCTCCTCATTTGTAGCTTGTTGGGAACCCCTTTTTGAAGTTGATCCTTGTTCAAATGTACCATCACCAAATCTCAAACTAAAAATTGCACACCTCTCTGGGTGGTATCAACTTGGGCTTTAACTTTTTGTGAAGAATCTTGGAGAGTGCGCCTTGACTTGGTCATAAACCTTCTTCATATATTGAGTGACATCATCATCTTGACCACTTCTATGTGATAGATTACCAAGATCTCATAATTCCATAACACCTCATGGGTGCATACCATACTGTTAGGATTCCCAAAGATACTGAGAGGGAGGGTGAATCGATATCCAACCGATTAGCAGATTTTTTGATCTTATTAAACAAATTGTATTCCAAAACAGTGTATGGGTAAACAAGAATTAATACAGTAAATAAGAACAATAAGCACAACATAGAAAGAACACCATAACACAAGATTTTTAACAAGGAAACCCGATGTGGGAAAAACCTCGGTGGAATTTGTGACCCACAATATTCACTCATTGGCCAATGAATGGATATTACTTACAATAGGGGCTTGCACATGCAGGAAGGCCAACTGCCTAAAGCTCACTACCTAATTACAAAAGGAAGTCTCACTGACTTAAAAAATGGATTATACAAATCCAATATAATATCTTCCCATGTTCACATTTATAAATGATCTAAAAGATCTCATACTTATATATGAGTCTTATTACAATTCGCCTTGTCGACTTACAAAAAGCAATAAACAAAATCCTGTCGGCTAGGGTGTCGGTAATCATCTTTGCCACTGTCAGTAAACTATCTGTCGGTGTAGAGTCTTCTGGTGTCGGTGTCTGCCAGTGCCATAGGATTGCAAGGTTTCCATCAATGACAATACCTTCAATCACCTACAATTTCTCATTGGAGTGTGCAATGCCAACAATCTCCCCCTTTGGCATTGATGGCAACACCCATGAGAAAAATCCAAAAATGTATCCAAAATTGAAGTCCAAAAATGTTATTTTCTTGATGAAATCCAATAATACCTCTATCACATTTGTCAGTCTGAATTATGTCAAGGAAGAACCAGATGATTGTCCAACTACCTTAACAATCTACATTCCGTCGGTGTGAGTAACCTCTTTGCTTATGTTGACCTCTGGTAGGTCAGTTTGTGTCTGCATCTCAACTAGCAAAGGTTTGGGTTTCCCAGTTGTTTCTGGTGGCGCTGTCTCTATCTCAACCTTTTTCTCTTCATGTTTCTTAGTGTTTATCTCAGTTTGTTTCTCAGTGCTTTCTTCTGCCAGTTTCTCTGATGAAGTTTCAGTATTTACTCTTGGTTTCTCAGTATGCACCTCTAAACTGTCCATTGCCGATTTTTCTAACTCTGTGGGTTTTTTCAGTGTGTGCACTAGTTACCATTCCAATACCAAGGGGATCAACTAATTGTTCAATATGTGTTTCAACCCCAATTTGAATATTTCCAACTGTATTCTCAACATGTGTTTCCATTTTAGTATTCTCAGTCTGTGGCTCAATTGTCACATCTTTCTTCTCAGTGGTTTCCTTATCAACCATAATTTTTACCTCTTGTGTATCAATGTTCATTGTATATAACACTTCAGAATCAGGATTGGTGTCCTCGTGTGTTGATTCCAACTCAACATTATCATTAGCCGGTGGTGTATCAATAGTTTGTGCCAGTGGAGTATCAGAAGAAGGTGGGGGCAAGTTGTTGTCACTTTTATGCTTGGAGGTCCACCTACCTTGCCTTTACCTTTGTCCTTATCCTTTTGGTAAACTCTGAAAGCTTTGGGTTATTTAAGTTCTTCTTTCTTTTCTTTCTCCACAAAGAAGCTATCCCATTTATCCATTGTCTCTTTAGATATTTCATTCACTCTACCAGCCATTAAAGCTACATGTTAGTGACTAGTGGAAAATGCAGTCCTGTTTGCCTCACTTATCAGTTCATCAATTTCTTTTGTTGATTTCACTAGGTGAACTGCAAGCAGTTTTTCTATCTTTATCTTCTTATCCAATTCCACAATGGCTAATCTCTTTGCATCTAGTCTTCTATATAAGTCACTTGGTACATCATCTACAACTTCTATCAAAAATTTCTTATATATGTCTAAGTGTAGAATGACACTATTTTCTATGCTTTTATTTTCTTCATTGGTAAAAGTATTATATAATTTGCTGATATTAGACAAGTTTCCATCATCCGTTATTTCATTCAAAATATTTTCTAAAGAAGGAATAACTTGTTTTTCTTTCTTCTTCCTTGGTGTTATTTTCTTTGTCGGGGGGCCTTATTGCCTGTTGTTTCCTTCTTGTTCTCCTTGGTGTAGGAGAGGGTACCGGTGAAGGTTTTCTTTTCCTTTCTACTCTCTTAAACTCAACTGGGATTTCACTGTCAGATGAATTTCCAACCAATGAAAGATGAGCTTCTAGTTGTATCCCTTCCAGGTCACTTTCCTTAATACCAGTGACATTCAATATGTTTTCCTTGATCTCTTTGGCCTGTTTAGTTGCTTTTCTAATAGATTGTTCTCTTTTCTTCCATCATTTAAGGGTATGTACATTTCTCTCAATGGTTTCTGATGAATAATAAGAGCGGGGGTGAATTAGTATGCCAAAAATCTCTGCACTAAAACACTTACACAGTCTAAAGATAAACCGGTAAAGCAGTCTAACAGTCAAACCGGTTACCACACATGCAAACCAAAATGTGAATAAAGCATTCACCCACAAAATCAATAGAACCATAACACAAGATATTTGATGTGGAAACCCAACTGGGAAAAACCACGGTGAGATGGAACTCACAAGTCACTATCTGCAGAATAGAAACCAGACCGGTTAAGGTCTTACAATGTTCTTCACCAGAATAGATCCTGTTAAGAATCTTGATCTTTGTTAGGAGATAAGTCTGATTAAAGACTACCTTGTTAGAGGATTTTAGATTCACATGTGTGAACCACCTTGTTAGAAGATTTTACAAAGGATTTGAGGCCTACCCGGTTAAGGGCTACAGACTTGTCAAAGATGTGAGTAATCAACAAGTGTTTGATCAATCAGATAGCACAAACTACTTGGTTAGATCTAGTATTGCTCACAGTTAATGCATTCTAGCATTACTTCAGTCTTCTCTATCTCTCTCATAGTTACAACTTGATCTTCTCAAATAAGATCATTCTCAACTTCCACCTTAAACCCTAGCTTGACATTAACCCTTTCAGCAACCTTCTAAAACCCTAGACATGATGTCCTTTTAAAGGAATCTGATTTCATATCGGTCCAATAGGATTACATTACAATTTTCTAGGTTCAATGAATCTAGACATACTCAGTAACATGACACAAAAAGCACCGTCAATGTGTCGGCACCATCAAACAATCGGTGGATTGGTAACTCATCACAGAGTATTACTAGTTCATACAAAATATCGATTGCCAGTTTGACAAAAATGAAGACTGGTAAGAATGTGTTGTGCCACTTTGCTCCCTCGTGCCAGTTGGGATCTACGAACTGCTTGGGATCGACATGCCACTTCAGACCGGGAAACACATTCTGTAAAATCACCACTAGTCTAAAGACTAGAATACAACATACCGGTTGGAACAAATACCGGTTGAGCACAAGCTCATACACATAAAGGGGATCTCAATACAAGTGTGTGTCCATCAATGACAATCACAACATAAAAACCAAAAATGCCAACAATCTCCCCCTTTGGCATTGATGGCAACACTTAGAAAAATAAAAATTTTGACATCTAAGTGTTTTACAACAAAAACTTGCCATTAACAAAATTGCTCCCCCTAAGCATATACACTATCCCTTAATCAACACAGTGTATAGAAATTTTGCATACAAAGCATAATCTTCAGAGCATATAGCATATATCACAGCATATATCAAAATTTCAAAACCAAATACTTCTCCCCCTGTGTCAGAAGATCAAAATTTTAAAACCAAAAACCAGATATACTTCTCCCCCTTTGCCAACAATGACAAAGTACCGCTGAATAACCTTGTTTCCATATATATATATATATATATATATATATATATATATATATATATATATATATATATATATATATATATATATATATATATATATATATATATATATATATATATATATATATATATATATATATAAGTTTATGACAATAATGAATAATACTTGTCAAAAACCGATTTATAGTCCTGCAATAGAGACCAGGACTCAAGTAGGGAGATTGCCACTTCCTTCTCTGTTTGCATCTAGGATACCTGTTCCTCCATGGCATCTACTGTGCTCAGTTCCTATGTGACTGTCAGGGCATCCAGGTTTAGATAACACTTCTGAAGAATTTGAAGTCATGGAAGTAATACCAGTTGAAGCTCCTGCAAATCCCTAGACCGTGTGTTGATCTCTTGCTCCATCTTGGCTGACTGGATCTAAAACCGGTGAACGGTTTGCCCATATGCTGCAAAGGAATCATAAGGTGTCTTAAATGTGCCCAAGTAGGAATGTAAGTCCATTTGTAGCTTTTGCTTCTTGTCTAGCACATCGTCACAAAACATATGAGGTTGACAGATTTTGCTGAGTAGCAAGTTTCCCTCATCCAAGGCATTCCTTATGTCCTTTTGATCTTTCAGTAGTTTAGTCCTAAGCTCATTCATCTTTTTCACTAGAGCAACATTAAGAGCCTTTTGGTGCTCTTTCTTTACATTGGCCTTTGCTACTTCTTCCAGACTCTGCACCTAATCATCCACTATAGTACATAGAAGTTTGAGCTATGCTAGTGATGATTCAGTGTTAGGAAGATTAGTACCGGGGATTAAACCGGTAAGTGTGTCTACAGCCGCCTGAATAATATCCTATTCCTTTTTCCTGTGAATGACTTCAAGGTGCTCTTGGGCAACCTTGATGCTCTGCATAAGCTCAGACTCACTTCTAGATTGGAGATCAATAGGACTTGAGATAGCAGCCAGTTTGACTTGGCTCCCGGTTGCCTTAGGAGTCTCCATCTGTGTGCTCTTCATTACTTCAGTTGTCTTGTCTGCTTCTTCCTTCTTTTTCTTCTCCTTCTCTTCTTTCTCTTTCTCTTCTCTCTTTTTCTTCTCTTCCTCTTCCATCTTCTTCCTGTCTTCCTCTTGTTTCTACTTCTGCTCTGCTTCTGCCTTCTTCTTTGCTTCCTCTTCCTTCTTCTTATGTGCTTCCTCTTCCTTCTTCTTTTGTTCTTCCTCTTCCTTCTTCTTCTTCTCTTCTGCTTCCTTCTTCTTCTTTTCTTCTTCTTCCTTCTTCTTCTTCTCTTCTTCTTCCTTCTTTCTCTTTTCTTTCTTATCCTCTTCTTCTTTCTTTTTCCTATCATCTTCTTGCTTCTTCTTTTCTTCATCTTTTCATTTCTCCTCTTCCTCTTTTCTCTTCTCTTCCTCTTTCTTCTTTTTCTCATCTTCATCCCTCTTCTTCTTCTCTTCCTATTCCTTTTCCGCTTGCTGTGTGTCCTCAGCTTGTTCACCACCCTGTTCGGCTTGTTGCCCCTATTCAGTTCCCTTAGAAGGTATATCCTGAGTGACATCTTCTACATCTAGGGCATCGACATCAATAGTGTCGATTGGTTCTTCCAGGTTTCCTTCCTCATCAAAAACCTCATCCGGTTTGGAAATAACCAGTTCCTTTTCCACTTGGAGGTTGGCCATTCGTGCTTTGTGAGAGCTGATAGCATGAGCCATATGCTAATGAGTATCTTTTTCAACATCATCAATTCTCCCCTCCAACAACCACAGTCTTCTTCTCCTTGTGAAGAAGAGACCTTTATTTTGATCTAGGGCATCAAATAATTCTAAATTTGAGAGTTTGGGGAAGTACTGTGCAAAGACTTTCTCCCTAATCTCCTATTCCTTTTCAATGGCAATGCACCATTTATTATCTAATGCTTTAAATAATGAATCCGATGTCTGAGATTTAATCTCTGATGGTGATTGGTCATTTTTACACAAATAAAGAATGATTTCTTGTAGTACTTCATCTTTCTCCTCACTATTAAAATCATCATAATAATCTACTAAATCATGAAGTAATTTTCTCCTAATATTCTTTACTGTTCTTTGACAATGTGTCAAAGGTTTGTATGAGGAGATATCAATATTTACCGGTGCAGATGTTGTTGGTTCATTCTTCTTCACCTTCTTTGTCTATCTTGCCTTCTTCGGCTTTTCATCAGACTCGGTTTCTTTAGAGTCTGGTTCATTTGTCTTAGTCTTCCTTTTTCTTTTGAAGACTTTTGCCAGTGTTACCTCCAATTTCTTCTTTGTCGGTGACCGCTTGGTCACTCTTGGAGTTGCAGTGGTAGCCGATGTCGATGCTACCGGCACTACCTTGGCTTTCTTAGCTACCGGTTCTTTTCCTTTCTTCACCAATGGTTCTTCAACTGGTGCAATCCTCTCCAAGTAGGTTCTGGTCCTCTTAGCCTTTTGATCAAGAGGAGAGGCAATAAGGGTTGAGGCATACCCTTCCAGCATGTCATACATAACCTCATAGCCCATTGGCTCCACTTCCTCCATTCTAGGCTCAATAGCCTCCATTAAACATTTGTCCACCTAAATAGTGAAACAGATGTCATCTTCATATTTCTTCACTATATCACCTGAGATTCTTACCCTCTGACTCATCTTTCTTTTGAACTCATCAAAATATTTGTTCAGTACTTCAGGGTAGCCGGTTCCAATGGCTTGAACACTTTCCTTTATCTGTTTGGTTACCAGTTGGTCAGGGGACCACTGGACATCTCCTACACCAGGAAAGTAGCCTTGGAAATAGAAGAACAACCCTACCAGTAGTTGTCCAAACTTAAACCTTAGTGAATTATGTTATTTGATTACCTTAAGATTCAAGAGGTGTTGCCTCTGCATGTCGGTGCATAAGTTGAAAGATGCATCCTCTTTTATCATCCGGTAAGCGGCATTTACCGCTGTAGCAGATACATAATTAATCCTGCTAGCTGAAAACGTTTTGTATTGTATCACCATGCAGGCGTATTTCACTAGATCATCCTTAATAGGATTGACTGTCATACCCCATGAATCACTGGTTGTACCAGTGAGCTTGGCTATTTCGATTTTGCTCACTTTTCTTAGACCTGGCACTTCCCCTATGTTATAAAAGTCAATGACTGCATGAATTGCCTAAGGTGTAATGTCATGCATCCTCTCCAGGTACATCTTGTCACCTTTAACTCTACTCAAAATAATTCTGATGTGATCCTCCGTGAAATCTTCCAGAAAATATACTGTGTTATGGAATTTATTCTTCTCTAAGATACTGAATTCCGGTTTGATCTTTTTGTCCTTGCCACAAAATAGACCTAACTGAGTGTGAATGGCTAAAGACCCTAGGTCTTCTATTTTGCAATCAATATAATCAGAAATTCCTTCTTCAACTATGACTCCAGCTAGAACTTGTGACAAAGCATTTCATTTACACTTCCTCTGAATAAAACTTTCCGACTCAATTGATGTACTCGAACTGGTATGAGATGCGGAAGCCATTGTAGAGTATTTCAAGAACACAAAAAATACCTTTCAAAGGTGAATTTAGGGCTTCCTGATTTTGCTTCACTCCACTCTCCATCGGATGCCAAATCACCGCTTTATGTTCTCCACTACCGATTGCAAATTGGATTTGAATCTTTTTCAAGGTTATTCAATTTCTTGAAATCTAAGCTCAAATCGCCTTTTCTTCGCTCTGCACTTGAAAACTTTTCTTCACTCGAAAATAGATAGTGAGAAATGATTTGAAAAATGCATTTATACATGTCTCTCACCTACCATCATTAATGCTCCTCTATTAGGGCGTAAACCCTAATTTGCCTTTTTTTTACCATTTCCGGTCTTCTACCAAGTGATAGGTATTGCATACCGGTTAAGGTCTTTTACCGGTGTCAACTGGGGGTTCAAAAGCATTTCATTGTTTTGTCCCGCTAAGCCTTTAAGGCTTAGTTTGTCGGTTCCGATATTTCCACACTAGGTGCAGAAACTGATTCCTCTTCCGACATTGTTGGTTTCTTCCTCCATGTTTTCTTCATGTCCCCTTGAACTTTTTCAACATTGATTTCTCCTTCATGAGTGACTGGTATATCATCAGATATACTTTTTCTGCTTCTACAGAATCTTGCAATGTGACCCGGTTTGTTGCAGTGATAGCAAACAAGTCCAGGTGCTCTCCAAGGTCCATTGTACATGTTTCCATTCTTCCTTCTGCATGGTGCAGCAGTGTGACCATGACCATGACAGACCATACAACTTTCTCTCCATCTGGTTGCTGCTTGATGACCACCGCTTCTTGACTGATGATTGAAGACATTAAACCGGTTGTGATTCCGGTTCACAAAAGGTTCAGGACCAGTTCCTTGGGTCCTCTGAGGATATCTTCCAGTGTTATCCATCATAGACCTGCATTCAAATGCTCTATGCCCAAACTTGTTGCATGCATAACAATGACCATTGAACTTATTGGATCTAGGTAAATTGTTGATAAAATATGGAAAATTATTGTAGGCTTTGCTCCTACATACATTGGTAGTGTGTCCTTCTTTAAGACAGTTAAAGCAAATAGGTTTGAATTTTTGCTTACCTTTTCCTTTGAGTGTCGGTTGCTTCTTTGATGCTTTAGCATTTGTTCCTGAGGGTTCTCCTTCCTCATGTCCAGAGAAACCAAGACCATTGGTATTCTTTGCTGGTCTAGATGACTCAAGCTTTTGCTCTAGCTTGACAGTACTTTTGCCAAACTTAGCAAGTATTTCCTTTGACTCAAAGAGTTCTTTGGAAATAGCAGTGTTTGTCTCCATTAGACTTGCATTTTCTGAGATGGCTATGTTCAGTCCTACTTGCATGTCTTCTTTTTCCATTCTGCTCTCATGAAGGTGAGCAGTCAATGCACTAATCTCTTGTTTCAACTTGGAGATCTCATGATCTCTATCCTTTATCCGATCTTCAGCTTTTCTCTAGTTCTCAAGCTCTTGACTAAGCCTAATAGTCAATCCTTCCAACTCCTTTCTTAGATTGGAGTTTGAATCATTCAGTTTATTTACTTCAGTAGTCATGGCTTCCATGTTAGCTTCATCTTCAGAACTACTTTCAGATAGTTCCATCAGCTTTTCTCATTGTTCTCTCCTTTTTGCTTGAGATGCCTTGTATTTGACCATAAGATCATCATAGGCTTGCTCAGACTTAGTGAGCCATTGAGTAAGTTCCGTCATGGTGTATTCCCCCATATCTCTTTCCAAGTGGTTAAACTTATAGAAAGGTAGGCTCTAATACCAATTGATGAATACTAAGAGGGGGGGGTGAATTAGTATACCAAAAATCTCTGCACTAAAACACTTACACAATCTAAAGATAAATCGGTAAAGCAGTCTAACAGTCAAACCGGTTACCACACATGCAAACCAAAATGCGAATAAAGCATTCACCCACAAAACCAATAGAACCATAACACAAGATATTTGACGTGGAAACCCAACTGGGAAAAACCACGGTGAAATGGAACTCACAAGTCACTATCTGCATAATAGAAACCAGACTGGTTAAGGTCTTACAATGTTCTTCACTAGAACAGATCCTGTTAAGAATCTCGATCTTTGTTAGGAGATAAGTCCGATTAAAGACTACCTTGTTAGAGGATTTTAGATTCACATGTGTGAACCACCTTGTTAGAAGATTTTACAAAGGCTTTTAGGCCTACCCGGTTAAGGGCTACAGACTTGTCAAAGATGTGAGTAATCAACAAGTGTTTGATCTATCGGATAGCACAAACTGCTTGGTTAGATCCAGTATTGCTCATAGTTAATGCATTCCAGCATTACTTCAGTCTTCTCTATCTCTCTCATAGTTACAACTTGATCTTCTTAGATAAGATTGTTCTCAACTTCCACCTTAAACCCTAGCTCGACATTAACCCTTTCAGCAACCTTCTAAAACCCTAGACATGATGTCCTTTTAAAGGAATCTAATTTCGTGTTGGTCCAATAGGATTACATTACAATTTCTTAGGTTCAATGAATCTAGACATACTTAGTAACATGACACTAAAAGCACCGTCAATGTGTCAGCACCGTCAAACAATCGGTGGATTGGTAACTCATCACAAAATGCCAGTTGGTAACTCATCACAGAGTATTACCGGTTCATACAAAATACCGATTGCCGGTTTGACAAAAATAAAGAGTGGTAAGAATGTATTGTGCCACTTTGCTCCCTCATGCCGCTTGGGATCTATGAACCGCTTGGGGTCGACATGCCACTTCAGACCGGGAAACACATTCTGCAAAATCACCACTATTCTAAAGACTAGATTACAACATACCAGTTGGAACAAATACCAGTTGAGCACAAGCTCATACACATAAAGGGGATCTGAATACAAGTGTGTGTCCATAAATGACAATCACAACTTAAACAACAAAAATGCCAACAGTTTCAGCATTTCCAAATATTTCCTCTTCAGGTTATCTGGGGGCTTCAAGTACGGCTTTAGCATATGTTTCAATTATGTTTTCATCTACCTTAGAACCCATTTATGGCACCCAAATAGTTTTAGGAACCATTTCTTCCATCTAGATTTCATCTTTCTTTATAACAAAACATATCTCCTTCTGATATTTGTTAACTTTGCTTTGAGATAGTCTTTCCCTTGTTTTCATTCTAGACTTAAATTCTTGAAAGTATTCAATTATGTTATTTTCCCTATCATCTCCCATGTTGGTAAAGATATCCAAAAGTTGTTTGCCTACGGGTATATCAAAACAAAATTCTTTTCTACCTATACTGGGAACTTCCTTAGTAATGTATAGCATTAGGCATACAAGTAAATTACCAAATGTGAATGTACATTTCTTATCACCTTTGATTTTCTTCAGATTATCAATCAATTCATCCTTTAGCCATTCACATATGTCAATCTTAGTGTTATTGTTCACCATGTCATAAGCACTCTTGATACATAAAATAGAAACAGAGTTTAATCTGTTAGCATGTGTAGTCTTGTATCCTAGTATCATGCTAATGAATTTGACATTTATATCTTTGACATCATTGACTCTCAAGGATCTGTTGTCATGGGTTGCACCGGTTAGGGTCATCACAATGTTGTTTGGAACCTTTTTAGTTTTATTAGGCCTGCTACCGGTGGAAGGTAAGTCAGTCACTGCCCTAACAGCTTCTCTTGTAATCTTATGGATGGATTCAAGCCAAAAGAATTCCCCATGAACTCTGCTAAACACAATTCTTACAACCTCCTCAGGAAAAACTAGGAATGCTAAGTATCTCCACAAAACCTAGGGTTTCAATTATTTTGTGTTACAGTTTCACATAACCATTCTCATCACAAATTACAATCCTATACATGTTCATTATCTCATCAGCACCAAGTTTCTCAATATGACAATGTATGTATATCATAGGGTCTTCAGCATATGCAACTCCTTTGGGTATTTTAGAGAATGCTCCTAGGGTATCATCCTACTTCACTATTTTGGGTATGATCTTAAATAGGGGCCTAGGGCATTTAATCACTTCAACAACCATAGGGTTTGCAATGAATTCAGGTGCAGAGGAGGAAGCCATTTGATAAATACCTTAATCTGCCTTTAGGTCTGAATGCTTGATAGATTTTGCTTCACTTCTCATTGTGGATGCCTTCACTCAGGTTTTTCACGCTCTTAGGAAATTTGAATGCTCGATGAGTGAAAAGAGTGAAAAACACTTGCTTTATAATGTCATTTCCTTCAACTACCATAATAAATGCCTGTCAGTTAAGTGAAAACTTAACTCATCTGCCAGTAAAGAAGCATTTCATCTTCTTACCATCAACCGAGGGTAAAATAGCATGATTTTCAATTAGTTTCTATACCCCCAAAGATTTCTTTTTAGTTAGATGAAGAATCTCTTGCCGGTGGAGTGATACTTTGTTCTACCGGTGAAGGAATAGCCTCATCAACATTATAATCTGTCTTTCTAATCCATTGTTTTGAAAATTATTTCTTTACCTCATCAACCTTCTCTTTACCTTTCAAACTGGGTCCTTTGATATTTGTCGGTGATGCCTTACTTCTACAAAATTTTGCAATATGTCCAATCTTGTTACAAGCATAACAAGTCACGTTATTTTTCTGAATAGATTTTCCATATCCTATGCCAGTATGTGTTCTACATTAATTAGATAAGTGTCCAAATCTTCCACAAACATAACATCTTACATTCATTCTGCAATTTTTTGAATTATGACCAATTTTGTTGCATTTAGAACATTGACCAGTGGGTGCATTAGTGTTCTGATAGTTTCTAGATCTACACTGATTTTCTCTATGACCATACTTGTTACAGTTAAAGCATTTCCCATTAAATTTGTAGGCAGTAGGTTGTCTTACCAGTTTACTGTGATTATTATTGTTTGCAGTATCAGAGCTTTCACCAACTTCGAAGCCAAGTCCATTAGTATCTCCATTAGGTTTCTGATTTTTCAGCATATCATCAAGTTCTTCTGAACTTTTCTTGAATTTCTCTTTATGTTGATTTGCAATAGCCAACTCATTTTCCAAGAAATCTTTCTATCTCATGAGTTTAGTTTTATCATGTTCCAAGTGAATCAGATCTGTCTTTAACATATCATTTTCATGACTGAGTCTTAGATTTTCATTTCCAGCATCATTGATTCTCCTAGCCATGTCATCTTCATTCTTCTTTCTGTCTTCAATGTCTTTACAAAATCTCATAGTCATATCTTGCATCTCATTCCTCAAGGTCATGTTTTCTTGCTTCATCTTGCTTACAAGATCATTAAGAGTTTTTTTTTCATCATCATCATTTTGTATCTTCTCATGAAGTTCTCTTCTTTTGCTTCTAGCAATAGTTAGATTCTCCTGAAGTCCTTGAATAATTTCCTGAGCAGCCTTCAAATCATCTTCAAGTTTGATATTCTTCAACTTTTTTGCATCATAATCTGCAAGAGTTGTTTCCAATTGCTTTCTCAAATTATCCATCTGTACCGGTGTTAGAATCTCCCTCAAGCTGTTAGGTTTTTGAAAAAAGAGGACCAGACTCTAATACCAATTATTAGGATTCCCAAAGATACTAAGAGTGGGGGTAAATCAATATCTAACCCATTAGCAGACTTTTTGATCGTATTAAACAAATTGTATTCCAAAACAGTGTACCGGTAAACAAGAATTAATGTAGTAAATAAGAACAATAAGCACAACATAGAAAGCACAACATAACACAATATTTTTAACGAGGAAACCCGGTGTGGGAAAAACCTCAGTGGGATTTGTGACCCACAATATTCACTCACTGGCCAATGAATGGATATTACTTACAATAGGGGCTTGCACATGCAAGAAGGCCAACTGCCTAAAGCTCACTGCTTAATTACAAAAGGAAGTCTCACTGACTTACAAAATGGATTATGCAAATCCAATATAATTTACTACTTCAGTTCAGCATCTGCTATGCCAGGTTCAGTACCGGTTTAAGCTCATACAATAACCATAAACCTTACTCCAAAATCTGCCTTTAATATTCACACATTACTTCTACAATAATCTTCCCATGTTCGCATATATAAATGATCTACAAGATCTCATACTTATATATGATTCTTATTACAATTCGTCTTGTCGGCTTACAAAAAGATATTACAAATAAATACAAAATGCAATAAACAAAATCCTATCGGCCAGGGTGCCGGTAATCATCTTTGTTGCTGCCGATGTAGAGTCTGCCCGTGTCGGTGCCTACCTGTGTCATAAAATTGCAAGGTTGCCATCAATTACAATACCTTCAATCACCTACAATTTCTCATTAGAGTGTGCAATGTCAACACATACACTATCTCAAAAGGCTCTTCCCAGTACATTTGTTGACACTGTCATTGTAGGAAAACTCTGCCTGGTGAAGAACCTGATCCCAACTCTATCCATATTATTTTGTCAAGCACCTTAAAAGGTTTCCAAGTGTCCTATTGACTACCTCTGTTTGACCATCCATTTGGGGATGATAGGCTGAACAAAAAGACAAATTAGTTCCCAGTCTTTTCCAAAGAGTTTTCCAAAAATGTCTAAGGAATTTGACATCTCTATCTAAAACAATACTAACCAGGAAAATCATGGATTCTTATAACCTCTTTGAAAAACAAGTGTGCAATATGACTAGCATCATGGGTAGTTTTACAAGGAATAAAATGTGTCATCTTACTGAATCTGTCAACAACAACAAAAATGCTATCACAGCCAAGCTTTGTTTTGGATAATCCAACCACAAAATCCATACTAACACATTCCCATGGCCTTGTAGGAATAGGTAATGGTTGATAAAGACCAGTATTAGCAGTTGTACCTTTAGCTTTCTAACAAACCATACACTGCTTAACATACCTTTTGATATCCCTCTACATTATGGGCCACTAGTAGAACCTTTGAACAAGTTCCAATGTCTTATTCAGGCCAAAATGACCACTCAAAAATCCATTGTGGTTTTCTTGGATCATATTTTCCCTCATCAATCCTTTAGAAACACACAACTATCCACCTTTAAACAGCAAACCATTCTGCAAAGTAAAGTCAGCATATTCACTATGAAAGTGATTCTGAAATTCTTGACAAACCTTGTAAATGGTTGCAAAATCTTCATCATTGGGGTACAAATCCTTGAAGTAATCAACTCCAATACTCCAAATCTGCACTTCTTTCACTATTAGTAGCCTTCTTCTCAAAGCATTTGCTACTTTATTACACTATCCTTTCTTATGCTTAATAGAAAAAGTATATGATAGCAAATACTCAACCCATTTAACATGCCTATGACTCGACTTATCTATTGAATTCAGAAAACCTAAAGCTTGATTATCTGTGTAAACAAAAAACCCCTTAGGTAACAAGTAGTGCCTCCACTTCCTAAGAGCTTGGACAAGATCATACAGCTCGAGATCATAGGATGAATACTTCTTGGTATCATTGAGCTTCTCACTAAAGAAAGCTACAGGTCTATTCTCTTGACTCAAAATAACACAAACTACTATATTAATTGTATCACATTCAATTGTGAACAACTTTTCAAAACTAGGAAGAATGAGTACTGGTTGTGTAGTTACCTTTTGTTTCAAAAGTTCAAACCCTTTGTTAGCTGAATTGGTCCACTGAAACTTAGTCTTAACTCCTCCTTTGATGGTATCTAGCATAGGTGTACAAATCTCATTGAACCCTTTGATAAACTTCCTATAGAACTGTGCCAAACCATGAAAAATTCTTACTTCACTTGTTGTCTTTGGTGCTTGCCAATTTGTGATGGCTTCCACCTTTGATGTGTCCATCTTCAAATCTCCTCCTAAAACTACAAATCCAAGATAGACAAGTTTGTTGGCATATGTGCAGAATATGTTGACATGATGATATTGTGTTGTCATTGATGTCAATATGTTGAAAGAGAACCAGTAATATGCTAAAGAGTGAATCGGTAACATGATGAAGAGTGAACAGGATTATTGAATTTAAGCAACTAACAAAGAGAACCGGTATGATGTTGTGAACCGGCATATGTGAAAAAGTGAAGCGGTATGCTTGTCCAAGTGAACCGGTATGATGTTGTGAACCGGAATTGGTATGTTAGAATGAGAACCGGTATATGGAATGTTTTGTATCTAGGGTTCATATGGCATAACTACCGGTTGGTAATCTCAGCTTCAGGGTTTCTGGTTGAAGTTTTTCAAGCCTGAGTGTTTCATATGATGGCATTATGTGATGAGTTAGCATTGTAATGGAGATCAAATCATATTGCCATGTCAGCCTCGTGCACGTGAAGGATCTTGCATGAAGGAGATTGATCCTATCTACCTTGGGAATGTGTGAAGTCTCTGCAAACAGTGGAGAATGCGTGATGGGTTATCACCTCCAAGAAGTGGTAAAGAAAAAATGATGGAGAATGTCTTGAGATCTGTTCAAGACCGTTGTATTCAAAAGCAAAGTGTTCAATGGTCAGGATTGAACCAACTAAATTTCTCAACCTAAGTGTTTAGGGTTTAGGGTTTATGCTATCGACCTATCTGTTTCCTATAAGGTCGATGTGGTGTTTCATGCTGAGGTTGTTGGCAAATGTTGTGTGTGTATCTATGTGTAGAGATACGTGATTCTTTCTAGACCTGTTGAGAGGATTGATACTTGCATATTGTGTGTGCAGAAGGAAGGAACTAAAGCGGATCTACATTGGCATTGAGTGCTATTACCAAATCATTGTAATACCTATTGATCTCTAATCACTTCAACAGCTAGAAAATCCCTTAACAGGGTAGCTTTAACCAGCTTGCTATAAATTCTTTAACAGGGTGACTCAAAGCCATTGAGTTCATAAAATCCTTTAACAAGGTAACCTCTAATAGGGTTTAAACCTAATCAGGTATTCTAGCCATCCCTTAACCGAGTGATCCCTAACATGATCAGTTCCTAACAGAACATGTTGTAACAGTTTTTAACTGGACTAGGCTTCTAATAGAGCGGACTTCTAAAGAGTTCAAAATAGCTTGTGGGTATTCATCCCCACCATAGTTTTTCCCAATTGGGTTTCCACATGAAAAATATGTGTGTCATATGTGATGTCTTTTTCATGTGTTGCTTTGTTGTTTTCTGTCAAGTGGTGAATCATGTTGATCTAGCAAGTTATTATATTTCTGATGATAGATTATCTGTTTATGCATAACGACAAAGTGGAAATGAGGGAATAGGTTGTATGGAAAACTAAGAAGATTGACCAGTTCATGTCTTTCACAGTTGCACCATGTTTAACTGGTAGTAATCTGGTTTGGACCGGTGTTAGGGATTGCCAGTAGTTTATAGTCTACAATCAAACCGGTTCAGGAAAAGTTTTTGTGTCTATACTGATTCACACCCCCCCCCCCTCTCAGTACCTATTTGGTACTCACTATTCATCATTGAGTTATCAATTGTGTGAGGCCCTACCTCGAATCATCCTAGCATTTCCGTTATTTTCATGTTGAGACTATTATGGATGCTTTATTTTTTTATGCATTATGGATTTAGAACTTATATGATTCCATGATTTGGATAACATTGATGTATATTGATGCTTCATTTCTATGCGTTATGGATATAGAACTTTATATGAATCTAGAATAGGATAACTTGAACATGATGTATGTCATTATTGGATTTGCAGGACTTTATTAGGATGATAGAAATAGGATGCATATCTTATGAATGGATAAAATTATGAGGATTATGATAATTGCTTATGTGGATTAATTGGGATATATGAGATATTGATTTGTTAATATCAATTGTATGCAGAGTGTTTGATGTTTATTCTTATTCATGTGTTTGATATTATATGAGGTTATTTGGAATTACTATTGTGTAATTGAGATACGCAGGGAAATTATCCATGTGACCATGAAAATATTATGGAGAACCAAACCTAGACCTATGTACGTTCGTAAAACTAGGGGTTGTCTATTTGGAGAGACAACACCCGTATGTATCGTATTTTATTCATGAAAGTAAATGTTGCATGTGTGTTAAAGTGTATTTATTAATTTGTTTAAATCCAACAAGAGACAATTTCCACGTGTAAGTTTGTGATGTATTTTATTGTGTCACTTCACAAGTGTTGATTAGTGTCTTGATTTTGACTTGTCTCTTGGAGGGAGTTTGTTTTAACCAAAGCCCTTTTCAAACATTTGAGTGTGGTCCCAAATTTGCCTTGGGTAGAGAGTCTTAGGAGTGGTCAACTCAGGTTTGACCCGTAGGTTAACTTCAGATGGGTTTCTAAGAGGTCAAATGGACTCCTAGGGTTAGTTTGAGGGTTTTTCCAAAGGTCCATAGGGTATACCTATGGGTTAGGGGTATTTTTAAACATGTCACTACTCCCATGTGACTGTTTAGTCACCACAAAAAGTGGTTTTCCCAATATGAGTGAAAATTCAACTTAGAAGGTTCCTTCTAGGATAGATAACCTTCCTTTCTTGTGTCAGTTTCTTTTCCCCACCTCCTCTTACCTTTTTCCTTTCTAGTTTTGGCAACCTGTAAGAGGTTGGGAAGACCAACCAATAGGGAACTCTCACTCTATCCAAGAGGTTGGGAAGAGTGAGAGAGGCCTTCTTAGGCAAGTATTAGGGACTTAGTGAGTTAATCACCCACTCTCCATCTTTGGAGATCTTGAATTTTTGAAAAGAATAGTTTTAGGATAGAATTTTGGGTAAGTGTGGGAGGAAAGAATTGTGGAATTTGGGCTGCTCTTCCTCAAACTAGTTCTAGCAAACCTTTGGGCAGATTGAAGGTTGGTTCATCTTGTTCCTTTCATGCTGTATATTTATGTTTAAGAGATTGCTTGTATGTAAATGTTGTTTTCTTGTAATTCCTTTGTGAAAGATTATGTGATCTTCCTTTTATTTCTTTTATGCATTTTTCTTGTGTTGGGAGTACCAAGGCCTTCTACTCTTGGGAGAGTAGAATGGTCTTGGGGGTGGAAGGAGTTTGATAGCCTTAGAGTGAGAGGCTCTCATTATGAGAGTGATCTCAAGAGATGTTTGTGAGACCCTTGCTGCATAGCCTTGTTTATGCATTCGGGGGTCATAAGGGGATAAAGTAAGGCATGTATGCCTTGGGGGGCATAAGGATGTGGGATTAATGGATTATGTTGTATTTTGGTTGCCATGAGATGGCTTGTGATCTACCATTCTTGCAGTCTCCTCAAGGTATTTGGTCCACTTCCACCCTTGTAAAAACATTTTGTGATGAAGTTTTAGCCTTGGATGGGAAAGTGTTTGTTAAGTTTTGTTTTTCCCTTGCTTGTTGTGTTTGCTTGAGTGTAACCTATCTAGGGCTTGGTTTTCCAAGCTCGGGGGTGGCTTCTAGTAAGCCTAGGTTGGGAGGTGAGCTCTCCATAGTCATAGCCTTATGATTGTATGCATGTTGCTTGGAAAAGAAAAGAAAAGACAACTAGGAGTTGTTGGTTTTACTTAAATTGTAGAAAAGGAATAGGGAATGGGATATTATATTTAGTTGCAGAAATGTAAATGAAAAGTTACATGTTGTATTTATTTGAAAAAAGAAATGATTTCATTTTATTTAAAGTCCTCATTTTATAGAAATGAGAGACTAAGTGGAGTTTATATCCCCGTTTGTAAAAGCTTCCATATTGGAAATGAAAGTAACTTCTATTTCATGTCTTATCAAAGAAAAAAGGAAAGCATTCTTCTATTAGGATATTATTGCAAAAATGAAATGTTTATGTTTGGATTAAGTTCCTATAGCTATTGAAATAATAATTGTTGTATTTATGTTTGTTTGAAAATAAAAGTCCATTCTATCTCTTTATGCTTATGAAAAATAATAGGAATAAATGGAGTAGAAAAGCATTAAAGTTAGTAAGCTAGACATGATTCTAGCGTGCACATTAATATTGCATTCAGTTTAGTAATATAGTTTTAATGAAATTCTAGCTATGCTAATGCTGTTGTAATTTATTTGTTTTCTGTTGTTTTAAAAAAAAATATAGTGCAGGAAATGAAGATAGGAAAATTAATCTTTCTATAGTTAACCCTATAAGATTAAAATGGAAGAGAAATACATTTATTTTATTATATTAGGATCTGCATTATATGTTAGTAAACAGAGATTTAGTCATAGAAGAGAAAGCTGAAATGTTACAATCAGTTAGTCTTAAAATGCTAGCTGCTATTAATCACTGTCATGATAGTTATTGTTGTTTTAGAAAAAAAAAAATATACACAGATTGTCCTAATCAATGAAAATAAAGTATTTACCTCTATGCTAGGGATAATGTGTAAAGAAAATAGTTAGTCATATGTTTTGTAATAAAAATGAAAATAAGGATAAAATTTAAAGCATACACATTAATATAAATCTTACTTAAGAAAATGAACACTACATCTTCTTTTTTTCATGCTGCCATTACCTTATTAATTTCTTCATAATTAAAAAAATATATATATATAAAAAAAGGGGAGAAACAGATATCTAACCCTAAATAACCATTATATATATATAAAACAAACATTTTATTGTGCTTGAGCCCTGGGCCCCTGCAGCTTGGACACAGGGTGGCCAGCCCGTGCTATGGGCGACGACCCCCAGCAGTGGCCGCAGCCACACTATGGGCCACAACCCACAGCAGGAGTGGCTTCGGTCGTCCCCTGTGGGCAGTGCCCCACAGTGACGGCAGCAGCCACGCTATGGGCCGCAACCCACAATGGTGGCCAAGGCCGCCACTTGGAGCCGCGACCCACAAGCACGGCCGCAGCTGTCCCTGTGGGGAGCCACTGCAGGTGGTCCTGCCTCTTCTCTACTACCCACACCAAATGAAAACCCCACCTGCGAACACATAAAAGAAAAAAGTTGCCTCTGCGGCCACTATGGAATGCAATCCACCCTTCACCATACCCCAAAAGCACAGACCTTGCATAACTCGAAATGGGGGGTAGGGTAAGTTTGTTTAGAAAATTTTATTTCTTTAGGGTTTCGTGATATTTTCCTAATGAACTAAAAAAAAGGGGGGGGGAAACCCTATTCAAATATGAATAGGGTATCCCTCATTTTGTTAGGGTTTAATTTGGTGTAGATAATAAACTTTGGGATATCAAATTTATTTATATATATTCAGATTACATATATATGTGTGGGGGTGCAATATAGTTTTGGGTTAAGTGATTTTATACAAATATATATATATATATATATATATATATATATATATATATATATATATAGATATATATATATATATATATAGATATATATATATATATATATATATATATATATATCATATTGGTATATATGAGTATATATATTATGTATAGGTTTAAAAAAAAAAATTATTTTAAAATCCTTTAGGGATTAATTTTTACTAATAAGTATTAATATACACTTATGTATTTATGTTGACTTAGGGGAAATATTTTTTGTTGGGCCAACATTCAATTTTTTTTTAAACACGTTATAATTATCGCTCAATTGATTATTAAATTTTAATAACCAATGGACTAAAATTAATCTAATTAATTCTTAGGGCAATTTTAATAACCAATGGACTAAAATTAATCTAATTAATTCTTAGGGCAAATAAGAGATTATTTGAGGATGATCTTTCCCTTGTCAATAAGTTGTAAATTATTGTTCAGTTAAACTTATTAAAATTGATGAAATAATAATTCTTCGGAGAGAGTTAATATTCCGCATTTAATTTTGATTATCTCGCTTACTTGATTTAGTTGTTTAGGTTAACTTTAGTTGAAAATAATTCAAACATAGTTAAGACAAAACTTCTTATTGCATTTTTATTTTAGTAAATTTAGTGTTATTAAATAGTTATTTAAAAAAAAAAAATCATTCTGTTTGTGCCCAAAAGTTTGGGCATGACATTTTGGTATCAGAGCAAGGTTTCCAACACTAGGAACCTTTCTCCATTATGTTTCGCTTTAATTATTTAATTAATTAAATTATTTTTATTTTTATTATATTTATTTGTAATTAATTAAATTTTTCTCCGAAAAATTATTTATTTATTTATTTTATTTTATTTTTCTCATAAGTATGCCTCCGACTATGTGACAAGCTTGCAAACATGGTAGAGGTCCTAGGCATGTACGCATAGCACGCGAAGAGGTCGATAGGGAGGAATCGGTTCCAGAAAGGAACCCAGAGGCTCCTCCTGAATGACCAGTTGACCCGAACTGAGACATCTTATTAGCACTTTAGAACCTGATTGGGATAGTCTAGGATAGGCTTCCAGCAGTGGATTGGCATGTTGAAGTCCAAAACTTGGGGAGCCATAGATCAGCAGATAGGGAATGGAGTAGGAGTCCACCTCCTAACCCCATAGAGAGTCAGGCTAGGCATGAGCCTGAGTCTGGTCACCTACCAGGACCACCTCCAGTGGCAGCGCCAGTGTATTATGAGAGATCACATCATGATCCAGGGGATCTGATCAGAGAGGTTATGCATCTCCACCCACCATCTTTTGGGGGATCTACCGATGGGGTAGAAGCTAAGGCTTGGCTTTTGAGCCTAGATAGGTGCTTTGCATTGAGCTCCTACGAGAGCAATCTAAAGGCACAAGTAGCAGTCCACCTATTGAGAGGAATGACCTCCACATGGTGAAGACAGGAGGAATACAAGTGTGGCCTAGTTGCAGATACCCTCACATGGGTGATTTTTACAAAGAGGTTCAGGGAGAGGTACTTGCCAAAGCATTACAGACAGTGTAGGGTAGATGAGTTCCACGACCTCTAGTAGAAGGGTCTCTTAGTGACCTAGTACGAGAGCAAGTTCTTCGAGCTCTTACCATATGTGGACTACCTGAAAGACGAGAAGCTTCTCGTCAATCAATTTATCAGAGGACTGAATGTTGGCATAGTAGGACCGGTGAGGATGGCCACTCCAGGGAGCCTTCGGGTTGCCGTGGAGAAGGCCTTGATAGCAGAGGAGATTCAGGTCAGGCCATAGAACATGAGGGATCAATTCCAGAACTGAAACCCTATACCCCAGACATATGGGTTTCAGAAACCCCATTGGAAGGGTAATAGCAGACACACATCGAGGTTCTCCAAATCCCCTCCTCCGTAGCAGTCATAGCATAACCAGAGGCAGAGGCCTCTGTAGAGTCAGTAGGGCATAAAGCCCAAGAAGTGGCAATCTCAGGGTCAAAGGTGAGATCAGTGATCCTAGGTTCCTTACACACCTCCGGCGAGGACTCAGTAGTCCTCCAGGGGTGGGTACAGTGGTTCTAGTAGGACAAGGGGACAGTCTTTCTCTAGACCTTAGGGCATGCAATTTTAGGCACGTGGTGCTTGTTTCACATGTGGAGCCATGGGGCATAGGGAAAAAGAGTGTCCTCAGGGTCAGATGGCAGGCAGTCAGAGGATGGTAGCATCAGAGCCTATAGTTGGGGATATGGGCAAGTCGCATAGGGTCTTCACAGCGGTTGACAACCGCCAGGAAGAACACCAGGCCATAGTTATTGAGACTGCAGGTATGATCACTAGTAGCAATGTATCTATATTGTTTGATTTAGGAGCTACTAACTCCTTTATATCTCCATTGGTTGTGGAGCGTTGCGGGCTAGTGGCAGTTAGACAAGGTGTCAGTTAGGAAGTGGAGTTAGCTTCAGGGGCTAGAGTGTTAGTGGAATCAGAGGTTAGGGGATGTCAGCTTTAGATTGGTAATACCACCACCTTAGTAGACCTTAGAGTTACACCACTCAGATCTTATGGCATCATACTTGGCATGGATTAGCTTTATGCCCATAGAGCTAAGAAAGATTGTCACCTAAAAGAGATCGAGTGTGAGGATGATCATGGTTCACCCATAGTAATCACTGGGATTTAGAGACTTGTGTCTCTTCGTATGATTTCTACAATGCAACTTAAGCGGAGCATACAAAAGGGATGTCAGTTATTTTCCATCACCATTAGTGATAGAGAGGAAGAGGTTGAAAAGGAACCATCTATTGATGACCATCCTATCCTTAAGAGATATTTAGATGTGTTTCCTTCAGAGCTACCTGGAATGCCACCCCGTAGAGAGATTGACTTTCATATAGACCTTGTACCAACAGCTGAGCCAATTTTGAGAGCACCTTATAGGATGACCACAAATGAGCTTAATGAGCTCAAGATGCAGCTTGAGGAACTCCTAGAGAAGGGCCACATTCATCCT
This sequence comes from Cryptomeria japonica, assembly GCF_030272615.1. Lineage (NCBI taxonomy): Eukaryota > Viridiplantae > Streptophyta > Pinopsida > Cupressales > Cupressaceae > Cryptomeria > Cryptomeria japonica. The sequence continues at coordinate 553,000,742 of NC_081414.1, read as the reverse complement.
AGCATATCCCCTTTGGGTGTACCAGTCATCTTCATGAAGAAGAAGGATGGATCTCTTTGGTTATGCATGGATTATCGTCAGTTGAACAAAGTAACCATCAAGAACCAATATCCTTTGCCCAAGATCGATGATTTATTCGACCAACTTCAGGGTGCCAAAGTATTTTCCAAAATTGATCTGAAGTCAGGGTACCATCAGTTGAGAATAGTGGACAGCGATATCCACAAGACTGCATTTTGCACTAGATATGGCCACTATGAGTTCACCGTGGTTCCATTTAGTCTTACGAATGCTCTAGCTATGTTCATGAGCCTCATGAATGGGGTATTCTGCACATTTCTTGACTGTTTTGTGATTGTGTTCCTCAATGAAATATTGATATATTCTCGGAATAAGGAGCATGAGGAGCACCTAAGATAGGTTTTGCAGTGTTTGAGGGACAATCAGTTGTATGGCAGTTTGTCAAAGTGTGCTTTCTTTAGATCAGAGGTCAAGTACCTTGGGCACATTATATCCGGTGATGGGATCTTAGTTGACCCATCAAAGATCAGAGCTATTATGGATTGGCCAGCACCAACCAGTGTGACAGAGGTCAGGAGCTTCATGGGCTTAGCAGGTTATTACTGACGCTTTGTTGATCGATTCTCTAGAGTCGCACATCTTATTACTTCTCTTCAGTGTAAAGGAAAGAAATTTGAGTGGACACAGAAGTGTGAGAGGGCCTTTCAAGAACTCAAAAAGGCACTTACTAGTGCACCTATCCTTGTAGTTCCAGATCCCTCAGTTGACTTCATGGTTTGCATAGATGCTTCCCTAGAGGGTTTAGGAGCAATCCTTATGTACAATGGTAGGGCTATAGCTTTTGAGTCTAGGAAACCTAAGACTCATGAGCTTAACTACCCTACTCATGACCTTGAGCTTGCAGCAGTAGTGCATGCACTTGTGAGATGGAGACACTTCCTTTTGGGTCATCATTTTGAGCTTCATTCAGACCATTAGAGCCTTTAGTACATATTCACTCAGCTGAATCTTAATGCACGTCAGAGGAGATGGATGGAATTCTTATGCGAGTATGATTTTGACATTCACTACATCAAGGGGAAAGAAAACGTAGTTGCAGATGCCTTGAGTAGGAGATGTCATGCAGTTTACACCATATCTATGGGCATAGATTTGAGAGATTGTATATTGCAGCAGTTGCCAAAGGATGGATGGTATTTAGAGGTTTGTCAGATGATTCGATCACATGAGACCCTGGAGGGAGAGTATGTTGATTATTCCTTAGAGTCTGATGGACTATTATGCCATAGAGGGCGCATCTATGTACCTTCTTTCAAGAAATTATGAGAGTTCATTATGAAGGAGGCTCATAGAGCTCCTTATGCAGTGCATCCTAGAGTTAAGAAGATGCATACTGACTTGAGACAATTATATCATTGGCCAAGAATGCGGAAACTTATTGCTGAGTTAGTAGCCCGATGCCTTGAGTGTTAGAGAGTCAAGGCGGAGCACCGCCATCCAGGTGGGTTGTTCCAGTCTCATGCTATACCAGAGTGGAAGTGGGATACTATATCCATGGATTTCATCATTGGTCTCCCCATGTCATCTCATCGCCATGATGCCATCTTGGTGACAGTTGACAAGTTGACCAAAGTGGCCCACTTTTCACTAGTTCGAACTACCTTCATAGCACCAGTAGTAGCATGGGTGTTCTTGCGAGACATCATCAGACTTCATGGCGTTCCATGCAAGACTATTTCTGACAGGGATTCTCTCTTCACTTCTTCCTTTTGGAAGGCATTATAGGAAGCTATGGGCACCAAGCTCAATTTCAGTACAACCTATCATCCAGAAACAAATGGATAGACAAAGAGGGTTAACCAGGTGTTAGAGGATATGCTTCACATGTACGTCATGGATCATTAGACTAGATGGGAAGAGTATCTTCTCTTAGTGGAGTTTGTCTATAATAATGGGCATCACACTTCCTTGGGGATGCCACCCTATCAAGCATTATATGGCAGGCCTTGTAGGACACCGTTGAGTTGGGACCGCATAGATGACAGAGTTACTGTTGGTCCTGAGATAGTTTGGGATATGGAGCAGCAGGTGGATTTGATTAGGCAACATCTTAGAGAGGCATAGGATAGATAGAAGAAGTATGTAGATGCGAAGAGGATAGATCGTAGCTACTTGGTTGGAGACAGAGTCTTCTTGAGAGTGCGACCACATAAGAGTCCAATCCATTACGGAAAGGGTTCTAAGCTCACACCTCACTTTGTAGGACCATTTGAGATCCTTGAGAGGATAGGACCAATTGCCTACCATTTAGCATTGCCACCTAGCCTGTCACGTATCCACGATGTGTTTCATGTATCATTTTTGAGGAAGTATATCTATGATGAGTCTCATATTTTAGATTGGGATGCCTTGCAGGTGGAGTCAGACGGACAGCTAGCTTTGGAGCCCATTCACATTTTGGCTCGCCAGAAGCTGGCCCTTTGAGGTTGAGAGTTGGACCAGGTTTGAGTCCAGTGGGATTGCTATGATGACGTTACAACTTCATGGGAGGATATAGCACGTATGAGATCGCAGTACCCACGTCTTTTTTATGAACTCCAGGAGGAAGTTCATGCCTAGAGGAGGAGGTTGTGAGGCCCTACCCCAACTCATCCTAGCATTTCAGTAATTTTCATGTTGAGACTATTATGGATGCTTTATTTTTTTATGCATTATGGATTTAGAACTTATATGATTCCATGATTTGGATAACATTGATGTATATTGATGCTTCATTTCTATGCATTATGCATATAGAACTTTATATGATTCTAGAATAGGATAACTTGGAGATGATGTATGTAATTATTGGATTTGCAGGACTTTATTAGGATGATAAAAATAGGATACATATCTTATGAATGGATCAAATTATGAGGATTATGATAATTGCTTATGTGGATTAATTGGGATATATGAGATATTGATTTGTTAATGTCAATTGTATGCAGAGTGTTTGATGTGTATTTGTATTCATGTGTTTGATATTATATGAGGTTATTTTGAATTAATAATGTGTAATTGAGATGCGCAGGAAAATTATCCATGTGACCATGGAAATATTATGGAGAACGAAACCTAGACCTATGTACGTTCATTAAACTAGGGGTTGTCTATTTGGAGAGACAACACCCGTATGTATTGTATTTTATTTGTGAAAGTAAATGTTGCATGTGTGTTAAAGTGTATTTATTAATTTATTTAAATCCAACAAGAAACAATTTCCATGTGTAATTTTGTGATGTATTTTATTGTGTCACTTAACACATATGTTGATTAGTGTCTTGATTTTGACTTGTCTCTTGGAGGGAGTTTGTTTCAACCAAAGCCCATTTCAAACATTTGAGTGTGGTCCCAAATTTGCCTTGGGTAGAGAGTCTTGGGAATGGTCAACTTAGGTTTGACCCGTAGGTTAACTTCAGATGGGTTTCTAAGAGGTCAAATGAACTCCTAGGGTTAGTTTAAGGGTTTTTTCAAAGGTCCATAGGGTATACCTATGGGTTAGGGGTATTTTTAAACATGTCACTACTCCCATGTGACTGTTTAGTCACCTCAAAAAGTGGTTTTCCGAAGATGAGCGAAAATTCAACTTCGAAGGTTCCTCCTACGATAGATAACCTTCCTTTCTTGTGTCGGTTTCTTTTCCCTACCTCCTCTTACCTTTTTCCTTTCCAATTTTGGCAACCTATAAGAAGTTGGGAAGACCAACCAATAGGGAACTCTCACTCTATCCAAGAGGTTGGGAAGAGTGAGAGAGGCCTTCTTAGGCAAGGATTAGGGACTTAGTGAGTTAATCACCCACTCTCCATCTTTGGAGATCTTGAATTTTTGAAAAGAATAGTTTTAGGATAGAATTTTGGCTAAATGTGGAAGGAAAGAGTTGTGGAATTTGTGCTGCTCTTCCTCAAACTAGCTCTAGCAAACTTTTGGGCAGATTGAAGGTTGGTTCATCTTGTTCCTTTCATGTTGTATATTTATGTTTAAAAGATTGCTTGTATGTAAATGTTGTTTTCTTGTAATTCCTTTGTGAAAGATTATGTGATCTTCCTTTTATTTCTTTTATGCATTTTCTTGTGTTGGGAGTATCCAAGGCCTTCTACTCTTGGGAGAGTAGAATGGTCTTAGGGGTGGAAGGAGTTTGACAGCCTTAAAGTGAGAGGCTCTCATTATGAGAGTGATCTCAAGGGATGTTTGTGAGACCCTTGCTGCATAGCCTTGTTTATGCATTTGGGGGTCACAAGGGGAGAAAGTAAGGCATGTATGCCTTGAGGGGCATAAGGATGTGGGGTTAATGGATTATGTTTTATTTTGGTTGCCATGAGATGGCTTGTGATCTACCATTATTGCAGTCTCCTTAAGGTATTTGGTCCACTTCCACCCTTGTAAAAACATCACATTTTCTGATGAAGTTTTAGTCTTGGATGGGAAAGTGTTTGTTGAGTTTTGTTTTTCCCTTGCTTGTTGTGTTTTCTTGAGTGTAACTTGTCTAGGGCTTGGTTCTCCAAGCTCGAGGGTGGCTTCTAGTAAGCCTAGGCTGGGAGGTGAGCTCTCCATAGTCATAGCCTTATGGTTGTATGCAGGTTGCTGGAAAAGAAAAGAAAAGACAACTAGGAGTTGCTGGTTTTACTTAAATTGCAGAAAAGGAATAGGGAATGGGATATTATATTTTAGTTGCAGAAATGTAAATGAAAAGTTACATGTTGTGTTTATTTGAAAAGAGAAATGATTTCATTTTATTTAAAGTGCTCATTTTATAGAAATGAGAGACTAAGTGGAGTTTATATCCCCCTTTGTAAAAGCTGCCATATTGGAAATGAAAGTAACTTCTATTTCATGTTTTATCAAAGAAAAAAGGAAAGCATTCTTCTATTAAGATATTATTGCAAAAATGAAATGCTTATGTTTGGATTAAGTGATATTTCTGATACTTAATGTTAAGTACAGATGCCAAGCTAACAAGATGAGAGGGGGGATGACTCATACAAACTTAATCATCCATAAAAACAACAGATTCAACCTCAGTAACATATACTTCAGCAATATATCCAAAACTGCTAAACATGCAAACTCATAAGAATATAAACATCATAACACTCATAACACGAGATTCAACATGGAAACCCAAATAGGGAAAAACCACTGTGGGATTTCGGACCCACTAAAAAATATACTCTTCTAGAGTATGCTCGGTTAAAAGAAAATCCTGTTAAAGATTACAAACACATTGCTAGATGTGACCCGGTTAAGGGATTTCCCTCAGATCTGTTAGGATCTTCACCTTGTTAGAAGTGACCTTGTTAAAGGATTTCAAACACTCAATCAAAATGTCACCTTGCTAGAGGGTTTTACAAATAAGACTGTTAAGTCCACTTGGTTAAGAGATTTTCTGTCACTTTACAAAATAACAGTAATAAAAATCTATTTGCAACTTCACATCTAAAATGCTAAAGCAGATTCTTATTTGCTCAATACAATCTAGTCATAGGACTTATCTTGTCCCTCTGTTGGGCTCTATACTCTATTAATCAAACAGGTCTCCAAGCTTTTGTGCTTGATAATCACTATGTAGCATCCCTATGCATACACTTGCCCTCATACATTGTTTATCAACAGTTCCTTATTTATAAACAATTTGCTAACCGCTTAATCTCCTTGATCACATTTTCCAAGATCAATCATAGCCATTAGATCTTCAAACTTGACCAGGTTCAATGTATCCTTCGATCTGAAAATGTTTTACCTCACCTTGGAACTTGCATACATTTCTTGGAACTTGTGCTAAGGTATTGCAGTTCAATCTGTGCTGTAGATCTTCCTATCGATTATCCTTTGCCATAGATTCTTTAACAAACTTCATGCACGACATACCAATCATTTAATCAATTCCAACTCATCAGCTTCCTTCATTAAATAATGCTTTTAATCATTTAATGCATTCTGTTACAGCTTAGTTGCAACTCGGTAAATACTAAACTTCACTCAGTAGACATTCCACCTTCATTAACCGATAGCGATAACCTTAGGGTTTACCGACTAGGTTCTTTGCTTGGTAACATAGTATAGTATTAACCTTACAATCAACAACATATGTAAGATATCAAAACAATCTAAATATCATGTTCTCATCATTCTCTAACTTGGTAATAGTTTCCCATTGAATAACTTATTCCTCCCCTTATTCATCACTTTCTTTTTGTGTCTTTTACCGACATCTTTATACTCATCAAATCATACTTCTTAAGATATGGTAACATCATACTGAATTAGAAATCAATTTCTTGACATCAATGACAAAATAATAATATTAAGACAGTAAACATCCTTAATCAGTTATATCCATAATCATCAACAACCTTCTCAATATCCTTATAGAAATGCCAACAATCTCCCTTTGTTTGTTATAATGCCCACAATCTCCCCCTTTGGCATTGATGGCAAAATCAATCGATATGACCTAATGGATTCAGATTCAGATTGTTGAAATACTGAAATGCTCTCCCCCTGTCATTAGTCTTCTCCCGTATACATTAGTCTTCTCCCCCTTTGACAACAATGCCAAAAAGTAAAGAACTAAAAATAATTTCTTCCTGTATGAAGTGATTTCCTACTGTTATGTGTCAACTTAGTCTTGGTCAGAGCATTTTGTCTCCAATTCCTATTCCCTATTATTGTTTCTTGCACACCTTTAGAAAACATCCTAAAGTGTGTAAATCAACATCAACTCCTAAAAGATATTTTGTAGAGTCATCGAATTGATGCTTTCACCGAACTTGGTCAGTGAATGGAAGATAGGGGTAGGACCCCTAACTTACTTCTGAGATACTTAAAAGTGTCCCTAGGTAGTGGCTTGGTGAAGATATCTGCTATTTGTTCCTTTGTGCTAACATACTCCAACACCACTTTCTTCTCTTGAACTTCTTCTCTAAGATAATGATATTTGATAGAGATGTGCTTTGTCTTAGAGTGCATAACAGGATTCTTTGAAATGTTTATGGCACTAGTATTGTCACAGAATATAGTTACTGGCTCAGTAACTTGCTCATTTATACCTTCCAATAGTTGTTTGATCCATGCTATGCTGGTACAATTCAATGCTGCAGCAACATATTAAGCTTTTGTTGTTGACTGTGAAACACATCCTTGTTTCTTGCTAAGCCAACTCACTAGTCTTTCTCCTAAAAAGAAAGCTCCTCCACTTGTGCTTTTTCTATCATCAATGTTGCCTGCCCAATCAGCATCAGTATAAATTTTTAAATCAAAAACATTTCCTTTCTGATATACTAAGCCATAATCCTCAGTGCCTTTCAAGTATCTGAAAATTCTCTTGATTGTTGTCATGTGTGTTTCCTTGCGATCTGCAAAGAATCTTGCAACTATACCTACTGCATGTGCTATATCCGGTCTATTGTGAACAACATATTGTAGCTTTCCAATCATGGATCGGTAAAGTGTCTCATCAACAGATGCAGATTCATCATTCTTTGATAGTTTACAGTTGATAGTCATAGGAGTACTTACTGGTTTTGAATCCTCCATTCCAAATTTCTTCAAGATTTCCTTTATACACTTGGATTGAGTAATGAAAATATCATCTTTCATTTGCTGTATTTGTAAACCTATAAAATACTTTATCTAACCAATTAATGACATCTCAAATTCTTTGCTCATTTCATTTCCAAAGTTCTTGCATAAAGAGTCATTTCCACAAAAGATAATATCATCAACAAATATGGCTGAGCTCAGTATTCCATTTTCATCATTCTTCATGTACATATTTTTGTTTTCACTTGTTCTTATAAAACCAATCTTGATTAAATAAGAGTGCACTCTTTCATACCATGCTCTAGGTGCTTGTTTCAAATCATATAAAGCTTTGTTCAATTTACATACCTGATCTTTATTCTTGTCTTCAACAAATCCTTCAGGTTGTTCAATAAAAGCTTTTTCTAATATGCCATTCAGAAATATATATTTGACATCCATTTGATATACCTTAAAAATTTTGTAAGTAGCATATGCCAACAATGTTCTTACTCCTTCAAGTCTTGCCATAGGTTCAAAAGTCTCACCATAATCAATTCCCTATTCTTGAGCATAACCTTTGCAACTAGTCTTGCTTTATTTTGAATGACCTCACCTTTTTCATTCAGCTTGTTTCTGAAAATCCACTTTGTACTGATTACATTTTTGTCCTTCGATCTTGGGACCAGTGTCCATGTGTCATTCTTCTTGATTTGATCAATCTCTTCTGTCATAGCATTTATCCAATCTTCACTGTTAAATGCCTCTTTCGCTATCCTCAGTTCAAATTCAGATATCAGACATGTGTTCTGTCTCAGTTTGTTCCTTGTCATCACTGGATCATCCTTATCTCCTATAATCTAACTTGATGCATGATGTCTTTTGACATACTTGGCTAATACAAGCTCGGTAGGCTCTGTATGATCTTCTTCATCACTTGGTAACTGGATATTCTCTTCATTTTCTTCAACAGTTCTCTCGGTAAGACTTGTCGGTTGAACATAGACAAATTTATCATACTCTTCTAGTTCCTTGGAATTTCCTTCATTGTTTCTTTCTGCAAATTCATCAATTTTCACATTTACACTTTCTACTATTTTGTTAGATGATTTGATCAAAAATTTAAATGTTTTGCTTCTGGAGGAATAACCTAGAAATGTTCCTTCTTCACTTTTCTGATCAAACTTTTCATTTCTATCATCTTTGTGTACATAACATCTACTTCCAAAGATTTTGAAGTAACTTACATTAGGTTTCTTGTCATGCCAGATCTCATATGGTGTCTTCAAAGTTCCTTTCTTCAGTTGTACTCAGTTCAGGGTGTAAATTGCTATGCTTATTGCTTCTCTCCAAAATGTTAGTGGCACTTTCTTTTCAATCATCAGGGTTCTTGCACAATCTGATAGTTTTGATACTTAATATAATTACAGATCCAATAGCCAATAAGATGAGAGGGGGGGGTGAATCATACAAACTTAATCATCCATAAAAACATCAGATTCAACCTCGGTAACATATATTTCAGTAATATAACCAAAACTGTTAAACATGCAAACTCAAAAGCATATGAACATCATAAAACTCATAACACCAAATTTAACGTGGAAACCCAAATAGGGAAAAACCACTATGGGATTTCAGACTCGCTAAGAAATATACTCTTCTAGAGTATGCTCAGTTAAAAGCAAATCCTGTTAAAGATTACAAACACATTTCTAGATGTGACCCGGTTAAGGGATTTCCCTTAGATCTGTTAGGATCTTCACCTTGTTAGAAGTGACCTTGTTAAAGGATTTCAAACACTCAATCAAAATGTCACCTTGCTAGAGGGTTTTACAAATAAGACTATTAAGTCCACTCGGTTAAGAGATTTTTTGTCACTTTCACAAAATAACAGTAATAAAAATCTATCTGCAACTTCACATCTAAAATGCTAAAGCAGATTCCTATTTGTTCAATACAATCTAGACATAGAACTAATCTTGTCTATCTACTGGGCTTCTATACTCTGTTATTCAAATAGGTCTTCAAGCTTCTATGCTCGGTAATCACTATGTAGCATTCCTGTGCATACACTTGCCCGTATACATTTTTTATCAATAGTTTCCTATTTATAAACAATTAGGTAAATACTTAATCTCCTTGATCACATTTCCCATGATCAACCATAGCCATTAGATCTTCTATCTTGTCCAAGTTCAATGCATCTTTCAATCTAAAAATGTTTTACCCCACCTTGGAACTTGCATATTAGTCTTGGAACTTGTGCCAGGGTATTGCGGTTCAATCTAAGCTATAGATCTTCATGCCGACTTTTCATTGCCTTAGATTTGTTAACAAACTTCATTCATGGCTCACCAATCATTGATCAGTTCCAGCTCATCAGCTTCCTTCATTAAATAATGCATGTAAACATTTAATGCATTCTTTTATAGCTCGGTTACAACTCAGTAACAACTCGATGAATACTAAACTTCACTCAGTAGACATTCCGCCTTCATTAACCGATAGCGATAACCTTAGGGTTTAACGACTAGGTTCTTTGCTTGGTAACATAGTATAGTATTAACCTTTACATTTTACAACATATGTATGATATTAAAATAATCTAAAAAATCATGATCTCATCATTGTCTAACTCGGTACTAGTTGCCCATTGAATACCTTATTCATCCCCTTATTCATCATATTCTTTCCTGTGTCTTTTACCGATATCTCTATAATCTTCATATCATACTTCTCAAGATATGGCAACATCATACTGAATTAGAAAATCAATTTCTTGACATCAATGACAAAATAATAATATCAAGACAGTAAACATCTTTAATCAGTTATATCCATAATCATCAACAACCTTCTCAATATCCTTATTGAAATGCCAACAATCTTTCATTGTCTGTTATAAAGCTATGTTTCCAACACAATCCACAATAGATTTGTTTCTTCTCTCAGCAATTCCATTTTGTTGTGGAGTTCTCGGTGCAGAGACTTGTATTTTTATACCATGATCATTGCAGAATAAGTTGAACTCATTAGATGTGAACTCTCCTCCTCTGTCTGATCTAAGACATTTCAGTTGTCTTCCTATTTCATTTTCAACTCTTGCCTTGTACCATTTAAACATTTGAAAAGCTTCTAATTTTTCTTTCAAAAACATAACTGACATCATCCTTGAATAATCATCCACAAATAATATAAAATATTTATCACCATAATAACTTTGAACTTTCATAGGACCACAAAGATCAGTGTGCACAAGATCTAAAATTCCCTTAGAGGTGTAGGACTTACTCGTAAAGCTTGATCTTGTCATCTTACCCATCTGGAATCCTCAATACATAGCATTCTCAGGTTTTTCCAAACTCGGTAGACCTCTTACTCGGTGCTTCATACTTATTTTGATCAGATTATCAAAATTTACATGACAAAACATTTTATGCCATAACCAGGTATCATCTATCTTTGCACATAGACACTTGTTCCAAGTTGAGTCAAGATGAAATGTATTACCTCTTGTTTGTGTCCTGGTAGTAGCTAACTTTCCATGCTTGTCATGAACTTTGACAATTCCTTTCTAAAATTCTATTTGGTAACCTGTGTTGTTTAGCTATGCTACACTCAACAAATTATATTTCAAACCTTCAACCCAATAAACATCATTACATTTAGCATTGTCAAGAAGTGTTATGAATCCTTTACCTTTTACCAGACATGGTGCATCATTACCAAATCTTACATAACCTCCATCATAATCTTCTAATATAACAAACTTGTGTTTATCACCTGTCATGTGATGTGAGCATCCACTGTCTATGATCCAAGAATCATTAGTATTTATGTGAGATATTAGGAATTTTTCTTCATACCTTTCTTCATCTGATCCATCTTTGATAGCCACATAAACTACTTCCTCTGTATCAGTTTCATCTGATTTATCATCATTGGATTCCTCATCGACTATTAGGCATGACTTTCTATCTCTTCTTCTAAAGTCTCGGTATCCTCTGTATTGATTATTTTTCTATCTGTCATCTTGGTAATCTCTCTTTTCAGTAGAATCTTTGTCAGGATAGTTAGAATCCATATGTCCTATCTTATCACAATTGAAACATTTCAAAGGTAGTTTTCCTTTATACTTACCTTTGCCTCTCGGTAACCTTCTGGCTAATAGTGCTTCAAACTCTTCTTGCTTTCTGATTTTCTCATACAGTTTGCGTACTTCTTCCATGTTTTTATGAAATTTTTCACTTGCTCCGCTGTGATCTCCTTCAGAGTACTTACTCATTCTATCATTGTAATCATTAGATTTACCAAGATGAAAAGAACTGAATGCAGATTCAACTTTATTTACCGAAGACCCACTATTATCAAAATTACTTAACTCAAATGCATGTAGCTTACCAATAGTAGCATCCAAAGAAACTGGCATATTGGGTACAGACCTCAATTCATTGATTACAGAGACTCGGATTGCATAAGTAGGTAGAACGGTTCTCAATAACTAACTTGTGACATCCTTTTCTTCAATGGTTCCTCCTGCACCTTTGATTTGATTGACAATCTCCTTTAGTCTTGTACTATACTGGGTTATGTTCTCACCTTCATTCATCCTTATAGATTCAAGTTGTCCTCTTAGACTATCCACTTTTTCTTTTTGAACATGTTCATCATCACCATACACAGATATGAGCTTGTCCCACATTGCCTTTGCATCATTGCAGCCTTCTAGATCATTAAACTCTAAGTCGGTCAATGCAGATGTTATTTCAATCATTGCTTGGATATGTTCTTGCTTTGCCTTTATCTCTTCCATTGTCAATGGATAGGTGCTCGGTGTAATGAAATCATTCTCCAAATAGTATATAGCATATTCTCCAACTCCTGATAGGTGCAGCTTCATCCTTTTCTACCATGTAGAGAAACTTGACTTGTTCAGCTTCAGTGCATCCCTCTTATACATCTTTGGATATTTTCCTCAAGTACCTTTAAACCTTTTCTTCCAGAGTCCAAAGCTCTGATACCAATTGATAGTTCTGATACTTAATGTTAAGTAGAGATGCCAAGCTAACAAGATGAGAGGGGGGGGGGGGGTGAATCATACAAACTTAATCTTCCATAAAAACATCAGATTCAACCTCAGTAACATATACTTCAGCAATATATCCAAAACTGCTAAACATGCAAACTCATAAGCATATAAACATCATAACACTCATAACACCGGATTTAACGTGGAAACCCAAATAGGGAAAAACCACTGTGGGATTTCGGACCCACTAAAAAATATACTCTTCTAGAGTATGCTCGGTTAAAAGCAAATCCTGTTAATTATTACAAACACATTGCTACATGTGACCCGGTTAAGGGATTTCCCTCAGATCTGTTAGGATATTCACCTTGTTAGAAGCGACCTTGTTAAAGGATTTCAAGCACTCAATCAGAATGTCACCTTGCTAGAGGGTTTTACAAATAAGACTGTTAAGTCCACTCGGTTAAGAGATTTTCTGTCACTTTACAAAATAACAATAATAAAAATCTATCTGCAACTTCACATCTAAAATGCTAAAGCGGATTCTTATTTGCTCAATACAATCTAGTCATAGGACTTATCTTGTCCCTCTGTTGGGCTCTATACTCTGTTAATCAAACAGGTCTCCAAGCTTTTGTGCTCGATAATCACTATGTAGCATCCCTATGCATACACTTGCCCTCATACATTGTTTATCAATAGTTCCTTAGTTATAAACAATTTGCTAACTGCTTAATCTCCTTGATCACATTTCCCAAGATCAATCATAGCCATCAGATCTTCAAACTTGACTAGGTTCAATGTATCCTTCGATCTGAAAACGTTTTACCTCGCCTTGGAACTTGCATACATTTCTTGGAACTTGTGCTAAGGTATTGCGGTTCAATTTGCGCTATAGATCTTCCTGCCGATTATCCTTTGCCATAGATTCTTTAACAAACTTCATGCATGACATACTAATCATTTAATCAATTCTAGCTCATCAACTTCCTTCAATAAATAACGCTTTTAATCATTTAATGCATTATGTTACAGCTCGGTTGCAACTTAGTAAATACCAAACTTCACTCGGTTGACATTCTGCCTTCATTAACCGATAGCGATAACCTTAGGGTTTACCGACTAGGTTCCTTATGGTTTACCGACTATGTTCTTTGCTCGGTAACATAGTATAGTATTAACCTTACAATCAACAACATATGTAAGATATCAAAACAATCTAAACATCATGTTCTCATCATTGTCTAACTCGGTAATAGTTGCCCATTGAATAACTTATTCCTCCCCTTATTCATCACATTCTTTATGTGTCTTTTACCGACATCTTTATACTCATCAAATCATACTTCTTAAGATATGGCAACATCATACTGAATTAGAAAATCAATTTCTTGACATCAATGACAAAATAATAATATTAAGAGAGTAAACATCCTTAATCAGTTATATCCATAATCATCAACAACCTTCTCAATATCCTTATAGAAATGCCAACAATCTCCCTTTGTCTGTTATAATGCCAACATTAAGTTCCTATAGCTATTGAAATAATAATTGTTGTATTTATGTTTGTTTGAAAATAAAAGTCCATTCTATCTCTTTATGCTTATGGAAAATAATAGGAATAAATGGAGTAGAAAATCATTAAAGTTAGTAAGCTAGGCATGATTCTAGCATGCACATTAATATTGCATTCAGCTTAGTAATATAGTTTTAATGAAATTCTAGCTATGTTAATGTTGTTGTAATTTATTTGTTTTCCAATCATTTAAAAAAAAAATATAGTGCAGGAAATGAAGATAGGAAAATTAATCTTTCTATAGTTAACCCTATAAGATTAAAATGGAAGAGAAATATGTTTATTTTATTATATTAGGATCTGCATCATATGTTAGTGAACAGAGATTTAGTCATAGAAGAGAAAGCTGAAATGTTACAATTAGTTAGTCTTAAAATGCTAGCCGCTATTAATCACTGTCATGATAGTTACTGTTGTTTTAGAAAAAAAAAATATACACAGATTATCCTAAACAATGAAAATAAAGTATTTACCTCTATGCTAGGGATAATGTGTAAAGAAAATAGTTAGTCATATGTTTTGTAATAAAAATGAAAATAAGGATAAAATTTAAAGCATACACATTAATATAAATCATACTTAATAAAATGACCACTACATCTATTTTTTTTCATGCTGCCATTACCTTATTAATTTCTTCATAATTAGAAAAAAAGTATATATAAAAAAAGGGGAGAAACAAATATCTAACCCTAAATAACTTGTTGATATATATATATATATATATATATATATATATATATATATATATATATATATATATATATATATATATATATATATATATATATATATATATATATATATATATATATATCTTTATTCCATTAGCGAATTTAAAATAAATAAATAAAAATATATATAAAACAAACATTTTATTGTGCTTGAGCCCTTGGCCCCTACGGCTTGGCACACACGGCGGTCGGCCCCTACTGTGGGTGGTGACCCCCAGCAGTAGTCATAGCCACACTGTGGGCCGTAACCCACAGCAGGAGCAACTTCAGCCGTCCCTTTTGGGTGGCATCCCATAGTGGCGGCGGCAACTGCACTGTGGGCCGCGACCCACAGCGGTGGTCAAGGCCACCACTGTGAGCCGCGACCCACAGGCATGGCTACGGCCGTCCCTGTGGGGAGCCGCTATGGGTGGTCTCACCTCTTCTCTACCACCCACACCAAATGAAAACCCTTGCCTGTGAACACATAAAAGAAAAATGTCACCTCTGCGGCCACTATGGAATGGAATCCACCCTTCGCCATACCCCAAAAGCGCAAACCCTGCATAACTCGAAATGGGGGGTAGGGTAAGTTTGTTTAGAAAATTTTATTTCTTTAGGGTTTAGTGATATTTTCCTAATGAACTAAAAAAAAAGGGGGGGGGGGGAAACCCTATTCAAACATGAATAGGGTATCCCTCATTTTTTTAGGGTTTAATTTGGTGTAGATAATAAACTTTGGGATATCAAATTTATTTATATATATTCAGATTACATATATATATATATATATATAAATATACATATGTATATACATATGTATATATACATATGTATATATGTATAAATACATATGTATATATATATATATACACCATATTGGTATATATGAGTATATATATATTATATATAGGTTTTTAAAAAAAATTATTTTAAAATCGTTTAGGGATTAATTTTTAGTAATAAGTATTAATATACACTTATGTATTTATGTTGACCTAGGGGAAATATTTTTGGTTGGGCCAACATTATTTGAGTTTATACGTAAATTTTGTTAAGGGTTAATTTAACCCCTTTATACGAATTTTTTTTAAACACATTATAATTATCGCTCAATTGATTATTAAATTTTAATAACCTACGGACTAAAATTAATCTAATTAATTCTTAGGGCAAATAAGAGATTATTTGAGGATGATCTTTCCCTTATCAATACGTTGTAAATTATTGTTCAGTTAAATTTATTAAAATTGATGAAATAATCATTTCTTCGAAGAGAGTTAATATTCTGCATTTAATTTTGATTATCTCGCTTACTTGATTTAGTTGTTTAGATTAACTTTAGTTGAAAAGAATTCAAACATAGTTAAGACAAAACTTCTTATTGTGTTTTTATTCTAGTAAATTTAGTGTTATTAGGTTGTTATTTTTTAAAAAAAATTATTCCGTTTGTGCCCAAAAGTTTGGGCATGACAAATTGGTATCAGAGCGCCCTCCAAGTCCTCTGTGTTGTAAGCTTAACCACTTGAGGGAAAGATCCTATTTTAATGATGAAGAGGGAAGGTCCAAAATTCAACCAAGATAACTTTAAAATATGGAAGGACAAAATGAAGATATACATCAGAAGCATGGGTGCTCAACATTGGAGCTATGGTGAGAATGTTTATGTTATCCCTACCGGTACTCTCATCGATGACCAAAAGAGAGAGATTCAGGAGAATGGGCAAGTCATGGAAGCCCTAATCGGTAGTTTATTTGACATTGAGTTTATTGATGTCCAGGATAAAGAAAATCCCAAAGAAGTATGGGATACTCTTGAGAATATCTATGGCGGTGATGAGCATGTGAAACAAGCTAAGGAAGAAAGCCTTAGAGGAAAGATTGAAGATATGCGGATGGTTGAAGGAGAGACCATTCAATAATATGGAATAAGAATCAAAACTGTTGTTGGAGATATCAAGAGTGCAGGTGGTAAAATGGAAGATTCCACCATATGTTAGCAAAGTTTTGAGATCCTTATTACCGGTCTATGCAATAAGAGTTGCTGCTATTCAGGAGTTGAGATCAATAGACAAGACTAAGGTATCCCTAGACTCCATTATTGCAAAATTAACAACCTATGAGCTAAATAGTTTTGATGGCAGTGTTCAGAAGATTGAATCAGCTTTTAAAGCATCTGCTGCACCATCCAGAAAAGGAAAAGAAGCAAGCATCAGCGGTGAACCAAGATAGAGCAGAGAAATGGATGATGAGGAGATTCTGATGGAATTTGAAGCTCTTCTTGCCAAGAGACTTCCTAAGGGACCTGGAAAATACAGAGGTAAGCTTCCTTTGAAATGCTTCTCTTGTAACTAGATAGGACACATTGCTATAAACTGTCCAAATGGTGATATCAAGGACAAACCGGAAAGGTTCAAGAAATTAAAAGGAGGAAACCGGAGAAACTATTTTGTAGCAGTTGATGAAGGTGTCACAGATGAGGAATCAGAAGATGAAGAAAATGAAGATATTGTGTTTGTTGCAGTCAAGGAGGATGTGTTAGACAAGAAGGCTCTTGTCTCCCGCTTTGATAATTCCAATGAGTGGATTATTGACAGTGGTTGCTCTCACCATATGACTAGTTACTGGAGCAAGTTTATATCTCTGGAAGAGTATGATGGTGGTGTGGTTCATTTTGGTAATGATGCACCATGTATGGTCAAAGGCAGAGGGTCCATCTCTCTAAGTGGAAAGAGCAATGATGACAATGTGTATTGGGTGGAAGGTCTCAGACATAATCTATTGAGTATTGCCCAGCTGAATGATAGTGGACTCACTCTAGAATTCAAAAATGGAGTCCACAAAATCAAAGGAAAGAATGGTGAACTGATGGCCACCGGTATGCAGACCAAAGGTAACTTATTTCAGCTGAATGAAAATATAAGTACATGTCTTATGGCTAAATTTGATGGTAGTTGGATATGGCATAGGAGACTTTGTCATGTAAACTTTGATAACATAGTAAAGGCCAGTAAGATCAAGGTAGTTAGAGGACTACCGATGCTAAGCAAACTGGAAAATCCTTTGTGCAGAGAATGTCAACTGGGGAAAATGTCTTCCTCAACCTTCGAAGGTAAATCTTTCACTGCTGACAACTTACTTGATCTTGTGCATACAGATTTGTGTGGTCCTATGATAACTAGGAGTGTGTAGGGAGATAGGTATTTTATGATTCTTACAGATGATTGCTCAAGAATGATGTGGGTCACATTCTTGAAGGACAAGTTTGGAGCCTTTGGAAAGTTCAAAGCTTTCTAAGCACTGGTAGAAAAGGAAGGTGGTAGAAGAATCAAATGCCTTAGAAGTGATCAAGGAGGGGAATTTACTTCCAATGAATTCAAAAAATATTGTGAAGAGAATGGCATCAAGAGGCAACTGTCTGCCCCTCGGACTCTACAACAGAATGGCCTAGCAGAGAGAAACAACTAAACTATGGTTGAAGCAGCTAGAACTATGTTGATCCAAGGAAAGGTTGCTCACACCTTTTGGAGAGAAGCGGTGAGCACTGCAGTCTACACAATGAACCGGGTACTCATCAAGAAAGGAAAGGATAAGACTCCTTATGAGTACTGGACCGGTAAGACACCAGTGGTAAGCTACTTCAGAGTGTTTGGTAGTAAATGTTATATCAAGAGGAGTGAACATTAGAGCAAGTTTGATGCTAAATGTGATGAGGGAATACTCCTAGGGTATTCCACTAAGAGCAAAGCTCTCAAATGTTTCAACAATAGGACTCAGAGAATTGTTGAAAGCATCAATTTTAGGGTTGATGAAAACTTTAAGAAATCATAGGAAACCGACAAAGAGCATGTAGGAGATGAACTGGTAGTAACCTTCTGGGAATCGGTTGCAAATCAACCCAGTACCAGCAATTGTGCTCCTACATTGGTAGATGCTGATGAAGATGAGGATGATGAAGAAAAGCAAGAGGAAGTTGTTAAGAACATACCTAGGTATGTCAAACTCAATCATGATCCAAAGCAGATCATAGGAGACAAAGATGCAGGAATTCTTACAAGAAGAAAGGTCAAAGAAATCTCATGTATGATCTTTGAATTTGAGCCCAAATCATTCAAAGAGGCACATAAAGATGAAGACTGGATCAAGGCAATGGAGGAGGAACTTGACCAGATAGAAAAGAATGGTACGTGGTCTTTGGTACTCAGACCAGAGCATAAAAATGTCATTGGAACCAAATGGGTTTTTAGAAATAAGTTAAATGAGGATGGCACAGTGGTAAGGAACAAAGTCAGACTAGTATGTAAAGGATATGCCCAAGAAGAAGGAGAATACTATGGTGAAACCTTTGCTCTAGTAGCAAGATTGGAAGGAGTTCATATGCTTCTTGCATATGCAACTTTTAAAGGATTGAAGGTATACCAAATGGATGTAAAATCTACATTTTTAAATGGAATACTTGAAGAGGAGGTGTATATAGAGCAACCAGATGGGTTTACCCTATCAGAAGATAGTGACATGGTGTGTAGGCTACATAAAGCCTTATATGGACTACAAAAAGCACCAAGAGCATGGTATGAACGCTTGCATTCCCATCTTGTGAAGATTGGATTTGAAAGAACAAGTGAAGATAGCAATGTCTACTTGAAATTAGAAGGGGATCAGATTTTGATCTGCAAAGTATTTGTTGATGACATAATATTTGGTGGAGATGACAAGATGAGTCATGACTTTGTAGATGAGATGAAAAAGGAGTTTGAAATGTCACTCATAGGGGAAATTAAGTTCTTCATTGGACTACAGATTCAGCAAATGAAAAATGGAATCTTTATTACTCGGTCCAAGTATGTCAAAGAGGTGTTAAAGACCTTTGGCATGGAAGAGTAAACCGGTTGGTACACCAATGGTGACCGGTTGTAAACTATCAAAAGTTGATGACACAGCATTGGTAAATGAGAAGGAATACCAATCAATGATTGGTAAGTTGCATTATGTAGTGCATAGCAGACTAGACATTGCACATACAGTGGGTATTACCGCTCAGTTTTAGAAAAGCCCAAGAGAATCCCACTTGGTAGCAGTCAAGCAGATTCTTGTATATCTGAAGGGAACTATTGACTATGGGTTATGGTATCCATACAATAATGACTTCAACTTGAAAGTGTTCACAGATGCTGATTGGGCTAGTAATCATGTAGATGACCAGAAGAGCACAACCGGTGGTGCATTCTTTCTTGGTGGTAGACTAGTCTCATGGATGAGTAAAAAGTAGAGTTGTATCTCTCATTCTACAACAAAAGTAGAGTATGTTGTAGCTTTTATGAACTATACCCAGACTATTTAGATGAAGCATGTATTTAATGGCTTCAAAGTTCCTATATCTGAACCGGTAAGTATATTCTATGACAATACAAGTGCAATTAACATATCCAAGAATCCGTTTTTACATGCTAGAACCAAGCACTTTGAACTCAAGTATCATTTCTTGAGGGAAAAGGTTGGAACATGTTTCCAGTAAGGAGAAGTTAGTAGACATATTCACCAATCCTTTACCGAAGGCTACTTTTGCCTATCTTAGAGGTGAGTTAGGGGTGTTGCCCCTTCAAGAGGCAATCTAAAGGTTTGTGCTCCACATCAGTCAGATCTTACTTTGCTATATCTTTTCAGGAATGTTGAAGGATGCTACTCCTCAAGGGGAGTAGCATAGTAGAACAAGGAAGCTTGTGCCTCCACTTTGGCATTGTTGTCAAAGAGAGAGAAGATGTGAAGTGGAAAAGATATCTGTAGTATTAAGGAGAAGATGTGATGCAGAAAGAGAGATATCTTTGTATATTGCCATCAATGCCAAAGGGGGAGATTGTTGGCATATGTGCAGAATATGTTGACATGATGATATTGTGTTGTCATTGATGTCAATATGCTAAAAGAGAACCGGTAATATGCTGAAGAGTGAACTGGAAACATGATGAAGAGTGAACAGGATTATTGAAGTTAAGCAACTGACAAAGAGAACCGGTATGATGTTGTGAACTGGCATATAAGAAAAAGTGAAGCAATAAGATGTTGTGAATTGGAACCGGTATGTCGGAATGAGAACCGGTATATGGAATGTTTTGTATCTAAGGTTCAAATGGCATAACTATTGGTTGGTAGTCTCAACTTCAGGGTTTTTGGTTGAAGTTTTTTTAGCTTGAGTGTTTCAACCAATGGCATTGTGTGATGAGTTAGCATTGTAATGGAGATCAGATCATGTTGCCACATCAGACTCATGCATGTGAAGGATCTTGCATGAAGGAGAATGATCCTATCTACCTCAGGAATGTGTGAAGTCTCTACAAATGGTGGAGAACGCGTGATGGGTTATCACCTCCAAGAAGCAACGAAGAATGAATGATGGAGAATGTCTTGAGATTTGTTCAAGACTGTTGTATTCAAATGCAAAGTGTTCAATGGTCAAGATTGAACTGACAAAATTTCTCAACCTAAGTGTTTAGGGTTTAGGGTTTATGCTACTGACCTATCTGTTTCCTATAAGGTCGATGTGGTGTTTCATGGTGAGGTTGTTGGAAAATGTTGTGTGTGTATCTATGTGCAGAGATACGTGATTCTTTCCAGACTAGTTGAAAGGATTGATACCTGCATAGTGTGTGTGCAGAAGGAAGGAACTAAAGTGGATCTACATTGGCATTGAGTGCTATTACCAGATCATTGTAATACCTATTGATCTCTAATCACTTCAACAACTAGAAAATCCCTTAACAGGGTAGCTTTAACCAGCTTGATGTAAATCCTTTAACAGGGTGACTCAAAGCCATTGAGTTCATAAAATCCTTTAACAAGGTAACCTCTAACAGGGTTTAACCCTTAACCGGGTATTCTAGGCATCCCTTAACCAGGTGATCCCTAACAAGATCAGTTCCTAACAGAACCTGTTGTAACAGTATTTAATCAGACTAGGCTTCTAACAAAGTGAACTTTTAAAGAGTTCAAAACAACTTGTGGGTATTCATCCCCACCATGGTTTTTCCTAGTTGGCTTTCCACGTGAAAAATATGTGTCATATGTGATGTCTTTTTCATGTGATTCTTTGTTGTTTTCTATCAAGAAGTGAATCATGTTGATCTAGCAAGTTTTTTATGTTTCTGATGATAGATTATTTGTTTATGCATAAGGACAAAGTGGAAATGAGGGAGTAGGTTGTATGGAAAGCTAAGAAGATTGACTGGTTCATGTCTTTCATAGTTGAACTATGTTTAACCAGTAGTAATCTGGTTTAGACCGGTGTTAAGAATTGCTAGTAGTTTACAGTCTGCAATCAAACCGGTTTAGGAAAAAATTTTGTGTTTGTACTGATTCACCCCCCCCCCCTCTCAATACTGGTTTGGTACTCACTATTCATCATTGATTTATCAAAGTTCTTGCTTCATAAACTCACACTTCTCCAAGTTTATTGTTAGTTGCTCATCATACAAGTTTTGCAATACAATACTAAGATGCTCTAGATGTTCCTCTTTAATTCTACTAAAAATCAAGATGTCATCTAGGTATACAACAACAAATTTACCAATAAAATCTTTTAGCATTTCATTCATGAGTCTCATGAATGTACTGGGGGCATTACTAAGACCGAATGGCATAACAAGCCACTCATATGTTGGCATTTTTGTGGATTATGTTGTGATTGTCATTGATGGACACACACTTGTATTAAGATCCCCTTTATATGTATGAGCTTATGCTCAACCGGTATTTTGTTCCAACTGGTATGTTGTATACTAGTCTCTAGACTAGTGGTGATTTTCTAGAATGTGTTTCCCGGTCTGAAGTGGCATGTCGACCCCAAGCAGTTCATAGATCACAAGCGGTATGAGGAAGCAAAGCGGCACAACACATTCTTACCAGTCTTCATTTTTGTAAAACTGGCAACCGGTATTTTGTATGAACCCGTAATACTCTGTGATGAGTTACCAACTAGCATTTTGTGATGTGTTACCAATCCACTGATTGTTTGACGGTGCCGACACATTGACAGTGATTCTTGTGTCATGTTACTGAGTATGTCTAGATTCATTGAACCTAGGAAATTGTAATGTAATCCTATTGGACCAACATGAAATCAGATTCCTTTAAAAGGACATCATGTCTAGGGTTTTTGAGTTGTTGAAGAAGTTGCGAAAAGGGTTAATGTTGAGCTAGGCTTTAAGGTGGAAGTGGAGAGCGATCTTATTAGAGAAGATCGAATTGTAACTAAGAGAGAGATAAAGGAGACTGAAGTAATGCTGGAATGCATTAGCTGTGAGAAATACTGGATCTAACCAAGTAGTTTGTGCTATTAGATAGATCAAACACTTGTTGATTACTCACATCTTTGACAAGTCTGTAGCCCTTAACCGGATAGGCCTCAAAGCCTTTGTAAAACCCTCTAACAAGGTGGTTCACACATGTGAATCTAAAATCCTCTAACAAGGTAGTCTTTAATCAGACTTATCTCCTAACAGAGATTGAGATTCCTAACAGGATCTATTCTGGTGAAGAACATTGTAAGACCTTAACCGGTCTAGTTTCTATTCTGCAGATAGTGACTTGTGAGTTCCATCTCACCGTGGTTTTTCCCAGTTGGGTTTCCACGTCAAATATCTTGTGTTATGGTTGTATTGCTTTTGTGGGTGAATGCTTTATTTACATTTTGGTTTGCATATGTGGTAACCGGTTTGACTGTTAGACTGCTTTACTGGTTTATCCTTAGACTATGTAAGGGTTTTAGTGCAAAGATTTTTGGCATACTAATTCACCCCCCCCTTGTAGTATTCATCAATTGGTATCAGAGCCAACATTTCGATAAGTTTAACCACTTGGAAAGAGATATGGGGGAATACACCTTGAGGGAACTTACTCAATGGCTCACTAAGTCTAAGCAAGCCTATGATGGTCTTATGGTCAAATACAAGGCATCTCAAGCAAAAAGAAGAGAACATGCAGAGAAGCTGATGGAACTGTCTGAAAGTAGTTCTGAAGATGAAGCTAACATGGAAGCTATGATTGCTGAAGTGAATAAGCTGAATGATTCAAACTCCAATCTGAGAAAGGAGTTGGAAGGACTGACTATTCGGTTTAGTCAAGAGCTTGAGAACTGGAGAAAAGCTGAAGATCTGGTAAAAGACAGAGATCATGAGATCTCCAAGTTGAAACATGAGATTAGTGCACTAATTGCTCGCCTTCATGAGAGTAGAATGGAAAAAGAAGACATGCAAGGAGAATTGAACATTGCCATCTCTGAAAATGCAAGTCTTATGGAGACAAACACTGCTATTTCCAAAGAACTCTTTGAGTCAAAGGAAATACTAGCTAAGTTTGGCAAAAGTACAGTCAGGCTAGAGCAAAAGCTTGAGTCATCTAGACTGGCAAAGAATACCAATGGTCTTGGTTTTTCTGGACATGAGGAAGGAGAATCCTCAAGAACAAATGTTGAAGCATCAAAGAAGCAACCAGCACTCAAAGGAAAAGGTAAGCAAAAATTCAAACCTGTTTGCTTTAACTGTCTTAAAGAAGGACACACTGCCAATGTATGTAGGAGCAAAGCCTACAATAATTTTCCTTATTTTATCAACAATGTACCTAGATCCAATAAGTTCAATGGTCATTGTTATGCATGCAACAAGTTTGGGCATAGATCATTTGAATGTAGGTCTGTAATGGATAACACTGGAAGATATCCTCAGAGGACCAAAGGAACTGGTCCTGAATCTTTTATGAACTGGAACCACAATTGGTTTAATATATTCAATCATCAGTCAAGAAGCGGTGGTTATCAAGTGGCAACCAGATGGAGAGAAAGTTGTATGATCTGTCATGGTAATGGTCACACTGCTGCAACATGCAAAAGGAAGAATGGAAACATGTACAATGGACCTTGGAGAGCACTTGGACTTGTTTGCTATCACTGCAACAAACCGGGTCACATTGCAAGATTCTATAGAAGCAGAAAAAGTATATCTGATGATATACCGATCACTCAGGAAGGAGAAATAGATGTTGAAAAAGTTCAAGGACACATGAAGAAAACATGGAAGAAGAAACCAATATTATTGGAGGAGGAACCGATTTCTGCACCTAGTGTGGAAATATCGGAACCGGCAAACTAAGCCTCAAAGTCTTAGGGGGAGAAAATGGAAAAATACTTTTGAACCCCTGATTAACACTGGTAAAAGACCTTAACTGGTATGCTACACCTGTCGCAAGGTAGAAGACTAGAAACGGTAAAAAGGCAAATTAGGGTTTACGCCCTAATAGAGGAGCAGTAATGATGGTAGGTGAGAGACATGTATAAATCCAATTTTCAAATCATTTCTCACTATCTATTTTTCGAGGGAAGAAAATATTTCAAGTACAGAGTGAAGAAAAGGTGATTTGAGCTTAGATTTCAAGAAATTGGATAGCTTTGAAAGAGATTCAAATCTAGTTTGCAAGCGGTAGTGGAGAACTCAAAGCAGTGATTTAGCATCCAATAGAGAGTGAAGTAAAGCAGAATCAGGGAGCCCTAATTTCGCATTTGAAAGGTATTTTTCATGTTCTTGAAATACTCTTCAATGGCTTCTGCATCTCATACCAATTCAAGCACATCTATTGAGTCAGAAAGTTTCATTCAGAGGAAGTCCAAGTATATTGCTTTGTCACAAGTTCCAACTAGAGTCATAGTCAAAGAAGGGATTTATGAATATATTGATTGCAAGATAGAAGACCTAAGGTCCTTAGCCATTCATACTCAATTAGGTCTATTTTGTGGATAGGACAAAAGGATCAAACCAGAGTTCAGTATCTTAGAGAAGAAGAAACTCCATATTGCAGTATATTTCTTGGAAGACTTCATAGAGGATCACATCAGGATCATCTTGAACAGAGTCCATGGTGACAAGATGTACCTGGAGAGAATGCATGACATCATGCCTAAGGCAATTCATGCAGTCACCAGTTTTTGCAACACAAGGGAAGTGCCAACCCTAAGAATGGTAAGCAAAACAGAAATGACCAAGCTCACCGGTTCAACAAGTGATTCACGAGGTATGACAGTTAATCCTATCAAGGATGAATTGGTAAAATATGCCTGCATGGTGATAGGCTACAAAACATTCTCAGCCAGTAGGATTAATTCTGTATCTGCTGCAGTGGTAAATGTCGCTTACCGAATGATTATAGAGGATAAATCATTTGACTTATGCACTGATATGCAGAGGCAACTCCTGTTAAATCTCAAGGCAATCAAAAAGAACAATTCACTGAGATTTAAGTTTGGACAACTACTAGTAGGGTTGTTTTTCTATTTCCAAGGCTACTTTCCTGGTGTAGGAGATGTCCAGTGGTCCCCTAACCAACCGGTAATCAAGCAGATAAAGGAAAGTGTGCAAGCCATTGGAACCGGCTACCCTGAGGTACTGAACAAATACTTTGATGAGTTCAAAAGAAAGATGAGTCAAAGGGTATGAATCTCAGGTGACATAGTGAAGAAGTATGAAGATGACATCTGTTTCACTATTCAGGTGGACAAATGTCTAATGGAGGTTGTTGAGCCTAGAATGGAGGAAGTGGAGCCTATGGGCTATGAGGTCATGTTTGACATGTTGGAAGGGTATGCTTCAACCCTTATTGCCTCACCTCTTGATCCAAAGGCTAAGCAAATCAGAACCTACTTGGAGAGGATTGCAGCGGTTGAAGAACCATCGGTGAAGAAGGGAAAAGAACCGGCAGCTAAGAAAGCTAAGGCAGTGCCTGCAGCATCAACACCGGCTACCACTGTGACTCCAAGAGTGACCAAGTGGTCACCAGCAAAACTCTTCGAAAGAAAGAGGAAGACTAAGGCAAATGAACCAGACTCTGAAGAAACCGAGTCTGATGAATAGCCAAAGAAGGCTAGACAAACCAAGAAGATGAAGAAGAATGAACCGGCAACATCCGCACCGGTAAATATAGATATCTCCTCTTACAAACCTTTGACACATTGTCAAAGAACAGTAAAGAATATTAGGAGAAAGTTACTTCATGATTTAATAGATTATTATGATGAATTCAATAGTGAAGAAAAAGATGAAGTACTGCAGGAAATCATTCTTTATTTATGTAAAAATGACCGGTCACCATCAGAGATTAAATCTCAGACACCAGATTCATTATTTAAAGCATTGGATAACAAATGGCGCGTTGCCATTGAAAAGGAACAAGAGATTAGGGAGAAATTTTTTGCACAGTACTTCCCCGAACTCTCAAATTCAGAATTATTTGATGTATTAGATCAAAATAAAGGTCTCTTCTTCACAGGGAGAAGGAGACTCTGGTTGTTGGAGGGGAGAGTTGATGATGTAGAAAAGGATACACATCAAGACATGGCCCATGCTATCAGCTCTCACAAAGCTCAAATGGCCAACCTCCAAGCGGAAAAGGAATTGGTTATTTCCAAACCGGATGAGGTTTTTGATGAGGAAGGCAACCTGGTGGAGGAACCAATCGACACCATAGATGTCGATGCCCTAGACATAGAAGATGTCACTTAGGACATACCTTCTAAGGGAACTGAGTAGGGGCAAAAGGCTGATCAGGGTGGTGACACACAGCAAGCGACAAAAGATTAGGAAGAGAAAAAGAAGAAGGAGGAAGATGAGAAACAAGAAAAGGAGAGCAGAGAAAAAGAAAGAGGAAGAGGAGAAAAGAAAAGATGAAGAGAAGAAGAAAGAAGAAGAAAGGAAGAAGAAAGAAGAAGAGGACAAGGAAGAAAAGAAGAAGAAGGAAGAAGAAGAAAAGAGGAAGAAGGAAGAAGAAGAAAAGAGGAAGAAGGAAGAAGAAGAAAAGAAGAAGAAAGAAGAGGAAGAAAAGAAGAAGAAGGAAGAGGAAGAAAAGAAGAAGAGGGAAGAAGAAGAAAAAGAAGAGAAAAAGAGGAGAGAAAAGGAGAAGAAAAAGGTAGAGGAAGACAAGGAAGAAGAGAAGAGAAGAGAAGCGGAAAAGAAGAAAGCTGAAGAAGCCAAGGAATGAGAAGTGACAAAAATCTCTCAGGTGGAGACTCTGAAGGCAATCGGAAGTCAACCCTCACCGATTGATATCTCTAGTCCTATCGATCTCCAATCTGCAAGTGAGTCAGAGCTTATGTAGAGCATCAAGGTTGCTCAAGAGTGCCTTGAGATCATTCATACTAATCCCCAGTACTAATCTGCCTGACATTGATTCATCACTAGCACAACTTAAAATTCTGTGTATTGTAGTGGATGATCAGGTGCAGAGCCTAGAAGAAGCAACAAAGGCCAATGTAAAGAAAGAGAACCAAAAGGCTCTTAATGTTGCTCTAGTGAAGAAACTGAATGAGCTTAGGACTGATCTGCTAAAGGATCAAAAGGACATAAGGAGTGCCTTGGATGAGGGAAACTTGCTACTCAACAAAATTTGTCAACCTCATCTGTTTTGTGACGATGTGCTAGCCAAGAAGCAACAGCTTCAAACAGACTTACAGTCCTACTTAAGCACATTCAAGACTCCTTACGACTCCTTTGCAGCATATGGGCAAACCGTTCACCAGTTCCAGATCCAGTCAGCCAAGATAGAGCAAGAGATCATCACAAGGTCTAGGGATTTGTAGGAGCTTCAATTGGTATTACTTCCATGACTACAAATTCTCCAGAAATGCTATCTGAACCTGGATGCCCTAATAGTCACACAAGAATTGAGCACAATAGATGCCATGGAGGAATACGTATCACAAATGTAGACAGAGAAGGAAGTGGCGACCTCCCTATTTGAGTCCTGGTCTCTCTCCATGAAACAATTTTTGCAGGACTATAAAGCGATTTTTGACAAGTATTATTCATTATTGTCATAAACTCTTTTATATATATATGGAAACAGGTTTTTCAGTAGTACTTTGTCATTGTTGGCAAAGGGGGAGAAGTATATGGTTTTAAAATTTTGAAATTTTGATATATGTTGTGATATATGCTATATGCTCTGATGATTATGCTCTGAATGCAAAATTCCTATACACTCTGTTGAATAAGGGATAGTGTATATGCTTAGGGGGAGTAATTTTGTTAATGGCAAGTTTTTCTGTTGTAAAACACTTAGATGTCAAAATTTTATTTTCCTAAGTGTTGCCATCAATGCCAAAGGGGGAGATTGTTGGCATTTTTTTGGTTTATGTTGTGATTGTCATTGATGGACACACACTTGTATTAAGATCCCCTTTTATATGTATGAGCTTATGCTCAATCGGTATTTTGTTCCAACTAGTATGTTGTATACCAGTCTCTAGACTAGTGGTGATTTTGCAGAATGTGTTTCCCGGTCTGAAGCGGCATGTCGACCCCAAGTGGTTCGCAGATCACAAGTGGTATGAGGAAGCAAAGCGGCACAACACATTTTTACCAGTCTTCATTTTTGTCAAACCAGCAACCGGTATTTTGTATGAACCGGTAATACTCTGTGATGAGTTACCAATCCACCGATTGTTTGACGGTGTCGACACATTGATGGTGATTCTTGTGTCATGTTACTGAGTATGTCTAGATTCATTGAACCTAGGAAATTATAATGTAATCCTATTGGACCGACATGAAATTAGATTCCTTTAAAAGGACATCATGTCTAGGGTTTTTGAGTTGTTGAAGAAGTTGCGAAAAGGGTTAATGTTGAGCTAGGGTTTAAGGTGGAAGTGGAGAGCGATCTTATTAGAGAAGATCGAATTGTAATTGAGAGAGAGATAGAGGAGACTGAAGTAATGTTGGAATGCATTAGCTGTGAGCAATACTAGATCTAACCAAGCAGTTTGTGCTATTAGATAGATCAAACACTTGTTGATTACTCACATCTTTGACAAGTCTGTAGCCCTTAACTGGGTAGGCCTCAAAGCCTTTGTAAAACCCTCTAACAAGGTGGTTCACACATGTGAATCTAAAATCCTCTAACAAGGTAGTCTTTAAATCGGACTTATCTCCTAACAAAGATTGAGATTCCTAACAGGATCTGTTCTAGTGAAGAACATTGTAAAACCTTAACCGGTCTGACCTTAACCGGTCTATTTTCTATTCTGCAGATAGTGACTTGATAGTTCCATCTCACCATGGTTTTTCCCAGTTGGGCTTCCACGTCAAATATCTTGTGTTATGGTTGTATTACTTTTGTGGGTGAATGCTTTATTTACATTTTGGTTTGCATATATGGTAACCGGTTTGACTGTTAGACTGCTTTACCGGTTTATCCTTAGACTATGTAAGGGTTTTAGTGCAAATATTTTTGGCATACTAATTCACCCCCCCCCTCTTAGTATTCATCATCATAAAGTCCTTCATTGGCTTTGAAGGTTGTTTTCCATTCATCACCTTCTTTTATCCTGATCCGATGGTATCCACTCTTGAGATCGATCTTAGTGAAGTACTTTGCACCTCCTAAGCAATCCATCAAGTCTTCAATTCTTGGTATAGGAAATCTGTACCTAATAGTGATTCTATTTATGGCTCTTGAATCTATGCATAGCCTCCATGTTCCTCCTTTCTTGGGTGCTAACACTATAGGTATGACACAAGGACTTATGCTTTTTTTTATCAACCCTTGGTCCAATAATTCTTGCACTTGTCTAGCCACTTCCCTGTTCTATTCCAGAGTCATCATATAGGCTTCTTTGTTGGGTAATGATGCTCAAAGAATGAAATCAATCTGATGGCTTATGGCTCTAATAGGTGGTAGGTTGCTGGTGCTCCATCACTTATGATCACTTTGAATTTGTCTAGTATCTGTTGTACTTCATGAGGTATTTGAACCTTCTTTTCTTGCTTTGCTTCCTTTGGTTTCACTATAAGAGGAAACCCTACTGCTTCTCCTTCCTTAAGAGTGTTAATGAACTCTTTTTCACCTACCAGTAATGCCTTTGGGCCTTCAGTTTTGTTGCTCTCTCCTTCATCACTTAGGGACTGAATATGGTATGTAACTCCATCCTTTTTAAAAGAGTAAGAGTTCTTCTCTCCGTTGTGAATGGCATTTCTATCAAACTGCCATGGTCTACCAAGAAGTAGATGGAAAGCATCCATAGGAAGAATGTCACACAAGACTATCCTTATAACTACCTATGTTGAACTCAACCCATGTTTGTTCATTCACTACCACATGTTGCTCCTTGTTGAGCCAAGTGACCCTATATGGATTACTATGTGGAATTCTTTTCAACTTCAGTTTACTTACTGCTTCTTCTAACATAATGTTGTCAGTAGACCCTAAGTCTACCACCACTCTACAAACCTTACCAAGGACCTTGCATTTGATTCTAAACGAATCTCTTCTTTGATTTGGTTCTTCTTTGATTGGCTCCTTAATCAAGGCTCTTCTCATCATTAAATTTTCTCCATCTTTAGGAGCTAAGCTCACATCTTGTGTCTTGCTACTTTCTACATCTTCTTGCGCATATGTCATTCTTCTTTCACTTCCTTGAGATGAAGAGGAATTCTCTAGACATCTATAGGCAAGGTGACCCAACTTTTGGAAATTGTAACACTTCATGGTGGAGAAGTAGGACCCTCTTCCTAGGTTGCTAGATGATCCCCTTCCTCTATAGCTGCTCTTGCTATGTGAATCCTCACTTTTCTCTAAAAGTTTGGACTCTCCTTGGGACCTTTGATATGTTCCTCTTCCACCTAAACTTCCTCTTTGGCCTCTACCATATTTTCCTCTTCCTCTTCCTCTATTGCTTTGTTCTTGCTTCTTTTTACTCTTTTCCTCCGCCTTCAGTGCCAATTGATAGCACTTATGAATGGTGTTAGGACATAACAAACTCAACTCCTCTTAAATATTCCATCTCAAGCCATTCAAGTATCTGGCTACCTTGATGCTCTCATCCTCTACCACCTTGGATCTCAGACACAACTCCTGAAATTCCTCAGTGTAGTTGCTCACATCCAAGTCTCTTTTTCTTAGGTTTTGTCTCCTTTTGTATAGTTGGATCTCATAATCTTCAAGGACATAGGCTTCCCTCACCTTGGCTACCATTATGTTCCAACTGGCTATTTGGTTCTTACCCTCTTTTTGCCTTTCTTCTTGGATAAATTTACACCAAGTCAAGGTTTCTCCTCTCAATATAGACTTAGCTACCTTCACCTTTTGCGATTCACTAATTCCATCACACTCAAAGTGATTCTCCAATCCTTCAATCCATTCCATAACTACTTCAGGCTCCATTTTCCCATAAAAAAGTGGCACTCCTTCTAGAGATTTTTCTCCTAAGGCTTTAATTGCTTTAAGGAAAGGTTCTTTAGGTAGGACATGGTCTAGGGTAGGTATCCTATCCTCTTCCACTGATTATTTACCCTTCCCTTCACTGACTTGGATTGTTACCTTCTCAGTTTTATCCTCAACTACATCTAGTTTTCTCTCCAACTATAGCAATCTTTCTTTCAGGAGTCTATTCTCTTTCTCCTAATCTTCTACCTTCTTGGATAACTCTATATTGGTCACCATTTTGAGACTATTTTCTCCTACTAATTCAGTGCCTGACATCAACTACTTTCTTCCCATGTCTAACCTTTCTCTGATACCAATATGGTAGGGAGGCTACCTAGTTTGCCATCAATTAGATTTCTTGACGGTTTGCTTCTATGCCTTCTCGGGTTCCAAGTCTACCCCTCTAGACTTCTAAGTG
Organism: Cryptomeria japonica; assembly: GCF_030272615.1. Classification (NCBI taxonomy): domain Eukaryota; kingdom Viridiplantae; phylum Streptophyta; class Pinopsida; order Cupressales; family Cupressaceae; genus Cryptomeria; species Cryptomeria japonica. The sequence goes on along the minus strand of NC_081414.1, from coordinate 552,968,184 downwards.
CTTTCCTACAAGTATTTATTTAACACACTTGATACAATCTCATAAAGAAGCTTGTTCTCCATGCTCCTAGATTCTGTCATGATGAGTTGTAGAGGTGTAGGTCTACCCTTGCTTACTCGCAGTCTGTAAAGTCATCATCCTATCTGATTTTTCAATTAGACTTCTACACCAGTCCTCCCCTACACTTACTCCTTTACGGTCACTGAAACCTAGCTGGACTTCTTCCAAGTTCGCCTAGGCTCAGTATGCAAAAATGGTGATTGCCATTTCCTAGTTTCCTCCTACTGTTACTATACTCTTACTGTACATTTTCAGCTCTTCCTAAAGAAATCCAATGGCTATGTGGATCCCATGGTGGAGGTTCAAGACAGAGCCATATTTACACTATAAATTTGAAACAAAGAAATGAACAACAAAAAGGAAACTTTAATTATAGAACTATAATGAAAAACTTAACAAAAACAAGACAGTACAACACTCAGTGATAGAAAACTAGAAAATAGACTTGTATGTCTCTTGTGTTTTTTTTTTGTAATGTCCAACCAATCCAACACCTTACAATTATAATTTTATAGCTCATCCATCCATTGTGAAACATAGATGGTTACAAACTAGAGAAAACTGTTTCATAACGGGTCATCGGCGTAGCCTCAGAACCTTGCTTCTGATGCTCGTTGGTGACTTGCAAAATTTGCACTTTTCCATAGGGTGATTGGGGTAACCAAAACACACCTTCGCCAATGGCCGATAACCATGTCCACCATTCACACTTTTCCATCAGGCGTTTCCATCGGGTCATTAGGAAGACAACCAAACAACTATCCTGATCATCTGATATTGCTCGATCTCTCTTTTTGCACTCCACCACGTGGCACTCTCTGATTGGCTTCGGGGTCCCTGCCCTTCCACATTAGCACGGCCTCACTAACCGCCCAGAATGAAAATCTTATTTGTCGCTGGGTCCCAGCATGGTCACCAAGTCACGGGGAATAAACTTTGTGCATCTCGCCATAGTGGTATAGTGACAATCATTTGATCATCCCAAACTTGCTCACTCATTAACTTGCCTGAGCTTCTCTCTCATCAGGTCCCACCACTTGGTCTCCAAGTCATGGGAAATAAATTTCATGCATCTCTCCATTGCGGTATAGTGACCGTCATTGATCCACCTTCAACCTGCATGGTCGTTAACTCACCTCTTTTTTTGTACATGCTTTGTCGCCAAGTCATGAGGATTATCTAGCGATCATCTTCCCATTGCGGTATAGTGACAGCCGTAGGATCATCCGCGATCACCGTTCGAGTATAGGTCAAGTTAATCATCAGGGAAACTTGAAACTACTCCTTCTAATACTCCAAGCATTGATGACTTATCGGGTCATCGGGTTAAGTGTGAACCACTCCAAACTCTGGCGAACTCATCAGGGTAAGACTTGCCGATCGAGGTAGGTCTTGCCGATAAGAGACATTTTAAAAACTGCAACTAAACAACCATACAAATGGACTAGAGCCAGTCCTTATGTATTTACATGACCACTGGAAGGTCTCACAAGCCAAAATTGGTTAAGGGAATTTCAACCCTTAGGTGCTCCTGCACCAAAAGGTTTCTCCAACAAGGTTCCATATTTGGGGAAGTGGAGGCAAATTACACACAATCCCACAACCAATATGCCCAACACAAACTAATTCCTTAATTCATGAACCAAAATAAGAGATTCAATAGAATATTTCATAATCAAAACCTAAACACCCATTTCCAGAATAGAAAATCAATTTGAGCAAACAAGAATTGATTTGGAGGTTGAAAATGGAAGCAAGGAGGTTTCAAACACAAGATTTAACTATATCTCTTCCTTAATTCACAAAACTGAAAGATCTTTCCACACATACAGTTAGATTTCTTCCAAATCAAAACAATCTCTTTTAACAAAAACCAAGGAGATAAACAAGAATCCAACCTCTATCAGCAATCCTGGAGAATGATTTGATGAAGAGCTCAACCTGCAAGCTCAATAAATTCCTGCTCCCCCAAATGCCTAGAATTTTCATTCCCAAAAATAACTCTCCCAAAAATATTTTCAAACCTAGGTTAAAAAGGAATATTTTTTACCAAAAGTCCATTTTAGGTTTAAAATATTTTTCAACCAAAAATACAAATGGAAATCATTTTCCCAACAAATTTAATATACACAAATAGCTTTTCTTCCAAAATAGATTTTCTCATTTGAATTAAAATTAACATTTCTTTTCAACATGCCAAAGAGGGTAAATATTAATTTCCTAGTACTATTTAACCTTTCCTTTCAAAATGCATAAACTTAATAAATTCATCATTTAAAAATAACCATTTAATCAAGCTTGCTACAAACATGAATTGAGAAATTCTAATTAATGATTAATCACACACAAAGGGTCCTACTTAATTTAGTCCCTTAATTTACTAATGCGTAAAAGAACACATTTAATCAAATTAACTACTTGGGATAGACTAATCAATTTTACCACACACAACCCGACAGCCAAACCAACACACGATCCGCATACCCAACCAAAGGGGGAAACTGCCAGACGATTGATGATGCTCACTTGAGCATGACTAGGGAAGGATGAGGGTCTTACGACTACCTAATCCAATTCCTTAGGACCCATAGGGTACACTCAAATCGGGGAAACCAGGTGGAGACGAACCTCGTACCCATGCAGTACTGCACTTGCAATCTCCTGCATAATGCATCACATATGCATACATATATATTGAATGAAAGTGTTAGCCCGAGGTTAATAACCTGAATCAAAAGAAAAACTAATCAAACATAATAATTGATGCGAAATAAACATTTACAAGAACACACAATAACCATAATATTTGACTATAACATTACAACCTGGTAAATCAGCCATCCTGAATGCCACTGAAAAATTCAACCAAGGTCAAACCAGTTTTAAAAATCTGGGCAGGGGTACTATAGGATCTTAAGTACATATCCTTAATTGGGACCTCCTCCTTGGTGTTGGAAGTCTTTGATCATTCATCAATTTCTTTTCTTCATTGAGTATTATCTTTTATTATAAACCCTTCTATTTTTGTGTATGTGCATATCCCTAGTGAGGATCTCTTGCCTTCTTTTAGAAGAGTGTTGTTATAAATAATCTCTCTTTGATGTCATCTCAATCCTCTACTCTTTTAAAAAATCTTGCAATTATTTGTTCTAGAAGATGTTATATTTGTCTAAGAGAACTCCTCTTGAAGGTAGATATCTTTTGAACAAAGATCTCTTCTCCTCCAAGGATCTCCTTTACACTTATATAGAAAGATATCTCTTTTGAACTATCTTATCCTTGCTTGAAGAGTATTCCCTCTCTTGCTTGGATTTATGACATTGTTGCATGATGGATATCTTCTGGGTGTCTAAGGTATGTATCCTTGTTCTAATTGCACACATGCATGAGTTTGAGTGGAACTAATGGTGTTCTCACTCTCCTCCCTTACATGGATCACCTAGACAAACTCTGGGGGTTAGTTTTCCATGCCCTTCTCTCAATGGATCACCTAGTTTTAGGGGCAAGATGGCCATGGTTCCTTTTCTCTTCTCATGGATCACCAAAGTGTGTATTCATGCTTTTTATCTCTTCTTCCTTCTCTTTGCATTTGTCTCCATTTAAATCTGTCATCTTGTGTTAGAGAGCTCTCAAATCCTCACACTCTTTGTTATGTTGGAAATGAGGCTTATTTCTCTTTCTTACCAAATGATTTTCCATTAGTTTTTGATCTTGTATCAGATCTTCTTGTGAGCATTTGTCATCAATCTTCTTTCACAATTCTATGTTGTAAACATGATACCCTGTTTCAACTCACTAAAATTAGTAGGCCGAAATAGTGGGGCATATAGCTAGCCTCAAATTTTCATCACCTTCCTTAGTAAGCATTTAGGTGATTTTATGATTTTATCTAACATGTGGTTTTGTAGGGTGTGGATCCTAACTGTGTACTACAGACACCACTGGAGGCTTCATTCGACAACTTGTGGATATATCTTTTTTCATGAATGTTTACTTTTTATGTACTTTAGCTTTCATATGCACGTAGTGTCATATGACCGCTAAAGTGGGGGCTAAATGTAGTGTCAAAAATTGTACACCCTTGCTAAGGGGGTACAATTTCACACATAGGTTATCACCCACCTTAGTGTGTTTGCATCTTGCATTATTATTTCTCATTAAGTATTTAATTAATTAATTTAATTAAATCTAAATTCATATTTGATCACTTCATACATCATAAAATTAGGCCCTTTACCCTAAGTGTGCCTATTTTTATTTTATTCCTCCAATAAATCATTTAATCATAAACCCTAAGTATGTCCTATTTTGACCTTTAAGGCCCGATTTCGCATATCAAAACACCTTGAAATCAGTTATAACTTTGGTATTAGCTCTAATATTATCATATCTAACGGTCCTGAAAAAATTGGTGAAAAGTTGGTCGGACTGTGGCGGGAATGCACATGGTCCTCGACTTTTTTCCCAAAATTTTGGGAGCACAATTATATGATATTATAATGCTTAACCCCAAAAGATTGGAGGTAAATTCAATTCCTAGGTCAGCCTAAAGGTAGAATTAAGTCAAAATTAAGATCTAGGGTTTCATACATAAGAGTTCTCTTTCTTCATTTGAAGGCAATGAAGATCTATCTAATCTAAGGGAGTTTTCAGCAAAGCAAGCGTAAGGAGCCTTCTATGTAGTGAAAGAGAATCCTATGTGGAGTCTTCAACAACATTCAATAATATTTTATCAAGCATTCATCATCAATTAGGAGCCTTGAAGACATTGAAGAGTAATAGGAGATCTTGTGGCAATATCTCTCCCTTGGGGATTGGTATGATTTCATGTTATTTTCATGTCTTTGTATGAGCTAATTTACATCAATTTGTATATTTGCATCCATGCTTTAGATCATTTAGCATATTTGGTTTGAGGCATTGTTATTTACATTCACATTTACATATAGGGTTTACTTTCATGCGTAGGGTAGCTCTAGTTTCTTTCATGTTAGGATAGTGCATACACACAAGGTTCTAGCACACACATTTTTATTACATTATTGGCTATTTGTCAAGGTGGAAATCAACAACATGGGGGTTTGACAAAGGCAAACCCATATAGCCACCCAGACCCTATCTTTTTGGGTTGTAGGTACATAAACAGGCATTCAGAAGCAGTTTCAGATCTGGAAAAGGCATAAACACCACCCAAAAGTCTCAGAGGTGGAGAAAACTATCAATGACAGGGGCGTGGCACCCTAGTCCCTCCATTTTGTAGTCAAATTTGACAAGTTGCAGACTCAGGACCTCCAGTTTGCAGTGTCTCAATTGCAGCCTCTTGTCTACATAAATAGGACAATGGCATGGAACACTAGTCTAGGTCAGTTTTGTTCAATTTGCAGCATCAAGTGCACATCTAGAATCCTCCCCCTTTCATTCTTTCAGTATCTCAATTTCAGATACGCTAGTTTGTGTTAGGTCACGGAGACAACTGAAGGGGGGGTGAATTAGTTGTCTAATAAATTCAAACCAAAAACAACTTAACCAACTTAATGCTTAATACTGGTAAACCAGTCTTTTATACCGGTAGACAGTTTTATCAGTTAATTGCAATACCGATAAAGATTAATGCATGAAACAAAAAGACAAAGTCATCCACAACACATAACACCAATATTTGTATGTGGAAACCCTGTAAGGCGAAAAACCACGGTGGGAAATCTTACCCACAATTAGATGATACTACTACAGATAATATGTGTATACAAATGGGGTCTGGACATGCAGAAAGGCCAAGCGCCTAGAGCTCACTACTCAAACATAGAATAGGAGTCACATTGACTACAATTGGATGGTTAAATCCAATAAGGATGTACTGCTCAAATTAGCATCTTTCTATGCTGGATTCTGTATCGGTGTAGTTCTGATTGTCTTCATAAAAACCTCCTTCAACCTTCAAATGATGTCTGCGTGTATAGCTCTGCTCATTCTCGCATATATCTTCACACAATTCTTTTTTGCATTCCACATTCGATCTTACAAATAAGATCTCACATTTATATCATAACCTAGGACCAATTTTAGTAGGTCAGCTCTAAAGGATATTACAATAAAATCAATTTACAAATAAATTAATGCCTGATGCAATAACTGATTCAACATGTCAGCTTGATGCATTTACAACAATAATAAAACATCTCCATAGCGTGTCATGCTCATCTGAGAAAGATAAGCCTGCTGGTGTATAACCTAGACCTATTTGCTGGTAACAACAAATATGCAAATATGAATATGCTAATAAACAAATCTTCAGGACAAAGTGTCCAAACGATGTCTTCGACATAACCAAGTGTTTTCTATGCCATTCCAAGTGTCGGTGATCATTATATCCTTCTGGTGTACCAGATACCAGTGACTGTGCATGATTCATTTGCTTGTCGATGAATGTTGTTGATTCTCCAAAGTGCCAGAGTTGATAAGGTTTAGTAGGTGTTTACATCAATGACAAAACCATACCAAAATACCAACAGTTTGTGCAATTTCAAGTTAGTGTATGCTTCATTCTTTATCTCCTAGCCTAGTTGATCATTCAAACCCTAGTTTTTCTTATCATTGCAACAAGAGGAATGGAAACCCTAAGAGGTAACCCTCTGCTCTCTCTTTCTCACAAGAAGTAGCCAAAGTGATCTATCTCCCTAGGCTCTTTCATATTTGCAATGTGTTGGCAAAAGTGGGATTAGGTCCTAGTCACCTGGTCTCACTTTTCTCACCACCACACTAAGTTCATTTTAGAGAACCAATCAAAACATTCCAAATCCCCATCATTACACAACCATTATATTCATTAAGAATCTAAACACACATCCCTTTATAAGATAGTACTAGATCATAATCTAAGATTCATAATGCCTAACAATAGGATTACTAACATATACAAGTACATGAAGTATAACATCAATGCTTAACTATTATAGGTGCATGATGCCACCTAAGATACCTATATCATTTTTATGTAATCCATACATAATAGCATCTCTAACACATACCATATGAAATATCAACAATGCACTATTACAATTTCCATTCTACTTCAATCGCTAAGATAATCAATGCTTGTCATTCACAATCTTACAAGAATCATCTAACTTGCAATGAAACTACAAATCCAACTCTATAACTGGAACTAGATCATTTCTTAAAGATACATATCATCACATAAAGATTACTAATCACTTGCTCATACACAAATCATAACAACAAGTAATAACCCTTCTTAACACATGATACCACCAAGATTCACACATAAATAATCTAACTAAAACCCATTCATAAAAAACACTTCCACAATATAGATCACATGGCATAATATTATCTTAATACATTCCAAGATCATAATCTTTCAACATCATAATATAGGATATTACGAATTACAAGAGTACATATTTTGTATCCACATTTAGAAAATCATCATGATACAATATTAACCCTAATGGATAGAAATCAGCTCCATAACTCAAACACATAATAGAGAATCACTAAATCCATACATGTCCACGACTACTCATTCATTTGCATATCCCAAGAGTAACTTACACTAAGGATTAACATCCTTCAAATCAAGGCATACAAGATCAGTATTGTATTCACTACCACCCACATGATATACACAATCATTGCAATAATTTAATTCCTGCTAGCTAGAAATTACATTCATCATGAATATCCATTTACAATAATCTTATCCTATATATCTCATTTTGAAATTAATCCTCTACAAGTCTCATTACACATATTCCAAGATATTAGTTACATGGCTTCCTTTACAATTGCATCCTTTTGAGTTACATACCGCATGATAACAATCATAATTACATAGGTTATGTTTCGATTTACATCCACATGAAGAGATAATAGAAATCCAAGTCCACGCATGCAACATCCAAAGAAGAACATCCCAATGGAAGAAGGCATCAAACCACCCAACCATGTGGAACCAAATAGGATCCACCTCTTGTGCTAGGAGATGACATGGGGTTCCAACACTCACTCAAGACCTAGGATGACACCTAACAACCATGGGGCTCAACATAGCACATAATGAACTTAACATAACAATAATTACATGACAACACAAGGTTGAAATCAACAATAGACTCTCCCAGAGGCGTACAATAAAATCATTGCATATGGACATGGACACATGTAGGAATGGAGTGTCATCACATGTTGTCCTCATATAGAAGGTAAATATGCACCCATAGTAGAAATGTATGCTATCCTCACAAAGAAGAGCAATCCATACTCCTAATAGTCATACAAGCTACCCTCACAAAAGAAGGGAAAACAATCCCTTAACAGACATGTGGAGATATCTCAACCTATGTGAGTACAAGGGAGATTGACTTGCCATCTCATATGGCCCAACCAAATAGAATTATCTTATTAGGTGAAACCCAAACCCAATAAATTATTACATGTTATCACTGAATTACAAAGAGGAAAACTCCCATTGTGCCCTGGCATTCTAGGTGTCAAGCAACCTAACTCACATGACCTCGATTATCACAAGGAATACCACTCCCCCTAATCATATGCCAAGCCATAGGGTAACACATAAAATAAAATCACAAAACATGAAATAATGTTAACAAGAAGGCCTTCAAGAATGCATAACATCACTGATCACATACTGCACATAGAGCATACATATGATCCATTACAAGCACAGGGCCTTCACAAATGCCTCATAGACATAGTACCAAAGCAAGAAAATGAAACATAAGCACATCATAAACTAATACAAATCCTCAATAGCAAGGTACAAAACATTCCACTGGATTCATTGAAATAATCCTCAAATGGCAAGGCAAGAACCTCTTGCTGGAGTGAACTTTTGTATAAGGAAACTCCTCAACGGTAGGGCATGATACCCCTTACTGGAGCACAAAATACATCCTAGAACATCATGAACTAGAAAAAAAATTTCAACACTGACTATGCACGCCTCTGGGAACTCACACAATCCAAACTAGGACTTTACAACACTATAATTGACCTTTCTGGGCCTTCTGAAGCAATTTAGCTCTCTTGGTATGCACAATGGCATTCTTGGTTTGTAAGGTGGTATTTATGGGACATTGCCTAGCATTTCTGGTTCATTGCACATCGTTTCTTGTCCATTGGTCAGCATTTTGGGTACAAAGGTCAACTTACGCAGTCTGTAGGTTAGCTTTCCTGGTCAATTTGTCAACTCTCTGGGTTTGAACAATAGCATTTTTGGTATGAATAGAATAAATCCTAGTAGATAGGGTGGCATTCTTGGTTAGTATGTTGTCTTTTCTGGTTGCTTTGGTGGTGTTTCTGGTAAAGTATGCAATATCTCAAGTTTGAAGGATCTAGAAGGCAAAGTAACTGTCCAGATTGACTTAGGAGACAAAAAAGACCTCAAGGACATGACTAGGAGGTAGGATGAGCATTAGAAAGGGTATACACATGGTTTATGCATCAAATGCAACTCACAAGAATGAGTTTGCAACTCAGTGGATAAGCAACTTGGCCAAAACTGCATTTTGGGAGTCTAGGTGCATGGGAGATAACTCTAACTTTGCATAGGCCAAATGGACTTAAAAAATGCAACTCCAAACACCTAAACACACTTTCAACATGATTACAATAGACTAAAATATGCCACAGATAGTCATAGGGAGCTTCATGAGCTCTTACATAGTCACAGAAGCACTCAAGACATAGAAAAATAGCCCCTATTACAACCAGGAGTTCACAAGGAGTACAATACCCAAATGAACATTCTACAAACACAGAAAAATTAAATACATATATTCATTTATCCACCATTCACTTACACAGACAAAACAACACAAGAATCTCACTCAAACATAAGGAGCAATCTGCAATTTCCCATTTCATTCATTTAATTACAAAGGATTTAAACTATAATGTCTTTCTTTTCCCCATCCATTCACAATCACAAATGAATCATTTTCACGGGAAGACACAGAGAAGACAAAATTTTAAAAAATCTAAAAATGGAAGAACTCCAACCTGGAGATTGCAAATCCAAGGATGAAAACTGAAGAAGAGCTTCCACAATCCAAGCTTCTAAAATCCAAATGCAAACCAAGATCCAAGCCAAAATCTCAAAGCTTCAATCAAAAATCCTGTTGACTAGTAACTCAACAGCCATCCAAAAATTTCAAATAAATAGAAAACACAAAGCAAACTATGCAAAAATCCCAACCAATCAAAATAATCCAAAAATCAATATTTCTTACCTATCTTGTATAGTTCCAAGGTAAGAATATTTTATTATATTTCTTACTTATTATTCCAAATTTACCCAATCAATTAGGAGGGTAGGTAAAATCAACTTTATTTTATTTTGACACCTCCCAAGCATAATGAAAAGCAAAATAATAATATTATTACTTTTTAAGAGTGTAGAAATAGACATAGGCTTTATACTTTTATAAATATTAATTAATCAAAATCAACTTAACAACTATATCTAAAATAAATTAAAATAAATCAATCATCAATAAATAAAATCAAAGGATAAAATTAATTAAATAAAACAATAGTCAATAAATCAATCAAATAAATAACAATCAATTAAATCCAAAATAAAACCAATTATTTAATAAATCAAACATTTATAAATTTAATAATACTAAATCAAATATCCATTAATTAATTAATTAATTATAACTTTATTAATTATTACTCAACATTAATTAATTAATTAAATAAACATTATCCAACCATAGGATAATTAATCCAATCCATGATAAATCATACACACACACAAGCATTTGCACAAAGATAGGACGAGATACCGATTCAAGGCTAGACAACACTTATGCCTGACAAGACTAACAAGGTGAATATACTAGACCATGATTAGGTGAGGAAAAACCAAGTCATCTCCAATAACTGCCATTGGGATTAGAAAACGCTCAGACCTGTGAGACCAGGTGGAGTCGATGTCTGGTACCTACAATCATGCATCCACCGATAAATGCAAAAGAACATATATATACAACATCATAGTAGCAGGCAATTGAAAGAGAATCGCAACACCTTATCATGCTCGCGATGAGTGATAAGGCATCGTCCCTTTCACGAAGATAGTCACCCAATACAAACACATCTTATAAAATCATCATCATGAAGCAGGGTTAGTATCATCATCATATATCATGAAATCATATAAATCACATAAGAGTCTTGAATACATATAAGTCCATCAAGAAATATCATCCATCGAATAATCATAACATATCATCCATCACATAGATCATCAAAAGTCATCAATATAACACATGTTCGTATAGCATCACAAATGTCTTCTGCATAGAAATAAATTCATAACCATCATCATAAGTCTAGATAAGTCTATTGAATCATGAATCAAAATGTAAGTCTAGGAGGGACACTACATTGGATATTTTTCTTGTATTCTTTAGAATTAACTTATTCTTTTTTGTTAAAATGAAGAAATCAATACCTAGGGAACAAATAATTTTTAGAATTTTTTCTCTATTTTCCTATTTTTCCATGTGTGAAATAAAGAACTTAATATTCGATAAATAAATTACATTCACAAGAAATAAAAAACAAAAATATAATAATCAAATTAAATATATTCAAAATTCTACTTTTTGAAGAGCTTAAAATAAGGGCTACATAATTTTAAAATGTAATTTCTCAATGAATTCATTTGATCTCCCAAAAGGTAATGAAAAAGTTATTTTTTGTGTCAGCATTTTTGATAGGTACAAAGGGGACTCCAATATGATTTAAGACTAGAGGGGTTCTATCCAAGAGGGTTTGATCTAAGGGGATTCAATATAACCCTCTTCTATTAAAATTCTTTCAATGGGACCTCTTAAGGCATAAATCATTAAATTTTCTACAAAATGTTTTTTTTTAGATGAAAATAAGGATGTCCTAAAAGTGGGACATGTAGACACATAATTTTTTTCCATAAAATGTCCTCTTAATTAATCTTAATTCTTCCTACATTTTCAATTGGATCCATCATTATTTATTAAATACCTTATATTCTTATTCCATAATTCATTCTTCATAAATCCATTTAATAATATATTCTTCATTATTCTATTAAATTCATTTTATAATATATTCTACATATTTCTATTAATAAATAAATTCCATTTCATTTTATAACCTATTTCATATCACAACTTCATCTATTTATCATCTTCCATATCCAAGAACCACATCCACTTAGTCAATGTGGGATAAACATTTATAACTCCTTATCACTTCTTTTATCCCACATCTATCCTAATATTTGGATCCCCTCTGAGGGCATCTATAAAATCATTTCTCCTCTCATTCTTAATCTATCACTTGCATACTTGAATCTCTTATAGCTTTGAATCTTTCTTGCATTCTTACTTGATTATTCTTGCATTTTTTCTTATTATTGCATTCATCCTTAATCTATGTTCTTCATAGCTTCTTGTGCATGTTCTTATGAGAGAATCCATTATTGAACACAAGATCTTGATATATAGGAGGATAATAGAGTGATTTTTTTGTTGAATGCATGTGTGTGTTGTTTGTTTTCAGCTTTGCATGTGTGTTTTTCGACAAGTACTACATTGATATGATGTTGCAACAAATCTCAATCTCTGATTCAGACTCCCATTTCCCTCATCTACAGGACATACTAATATGAGATTTCCCTTTTTACAAAGAAATTTGAGGACTCTAGAGGAAACATTCACACAAAGATAAATAAAAAATTGCTTAGATGGAGGCCACCAAAATAGTTTAAGTTGTGAGGAAAAAATAAAAAAAGAGGCAAATAATATACTAGTGGGATTCTATAAACCCTTTTAGAACCTCCACTTCATCCTTCAACATGAAAATGGAACAACATAGGAGAATAGTTTATGGTGAAACCATTCATTTTTTTCCTACTATAAAAGGGTTTATTTATAGTTTTCCTAAGATCTATAGTTACCAATAACTTGCACCCAAATGAAAAGAATTACTATTCATTCCATTAAGTAGATTAAAATTGTCAAATAGATGCTCCTTAGGAATTTGGTTGATATCCTTTATATAATGATGTTAATAATTAAAATAAATTTTAGTCCATTAGGACCTTAGATTAAGTAAGAGATCACAAGTCAATGGTTACTTTAAATAGATATTTCAAGGCTAGGCCTATGGAAATAAATAACATTTAATAATTCTAATTCAATGGTTAGATATTACTTTATACTAATATTTTTCTTGTTTATATATATTAATAACAAATAAATTAAATATGATCCTTTGGTAGCATATTTTCTTTCAAAAGGCATCTCATAGGAAGGTGGGATATTTATCTTTAAAAAATAAAAATAAACAATATGGTCAAGAATGTGAACAAGTTAATGCTAATAATATAACATGCATGGTAGAAAAATTGATTGCTAAAGAAGTAATTTATTTTAAAACGGGGTTCTTGTTTTCCTTATATTTGAGTATACTAACTAGTTAATTTATCCTAAAAAAATTAGAAGTAAATACACTAAAGTTGAGGTTGAACTAAGCTAAATTTGATTCAAGGAGATTGGGACTAGTTTTCTTTAAATGAAATATAATCTAACTCTTCTAATTTTGACTATTCAAAATGTGATTTTTTGAAACTTAATATACAATAATTAATGTTATTGATGCATTACACAAATAGAGTCTCTTAAAAGTTCCTATGATTAAATAACACTATTAACTAATGGGTCATCTTTAAAATTGAGAGGGTCGTTTACTCTAAGCTCAATAATCTGAAACAAAAAGTTAAAAATGCATAGGATATTGCTTGAAACTTGCAATAAGATGAACCTATCACTTGGACCTTGATTGCTACAATCTATTCCTTTTGTTTGAGGACCTAGTACCATTTTGGGATATATTGATAACCTATGTTTTGGTGTAGGTTTATCTTATCTCCTTCGTGCATGCCCTTGTTTAATACAAGGGAGTTATCATCATCATTTCAAGTGGTGACATGCTGACATGTTCGTCTTATTTGGTGGGTCAAAAAAAATTATATGTCTCAATTTTTCATTTCACTAAATTTTGGGCATGAAAGTTCCTCAAATTTTAACTCACCAATTTTGAAGGATAAGCCTCAATAAATAGATGCATCGACCAAGCTAATCTATAAAAGGGGATAATTAAGGTTACCTTAATAAGGTTAAGATGAATCTTACATAGTTTGAGACCATTAAACCTCAACTTAATGTTCTTAGAGAACTTTTAGGATCAACACAAACTAAATGGCCAAATTACTTAACCAAATCTTATTTTATAAGTCCAATCCTATAAGAGACTATCACTCAATATTCCTATGTGAGTTTATTATACTTTAAAAAAAAATCTAAACAATAGAGATTGTAAACATAGGAGAGCATAACTTTGAATGTAAGAAATAGATAAGAAATAGATAATCCCTATGTCAAGATTTTCATGAACCCATACTTCACTTAGAAAATCCTTTTTTAGTATGCATAACTATCTAAATTTTACTAATTGGTACAGTCTCACCAAATGTATAAAAAATAATTGTAATGTTTAAGAAATATAAAGTACTAAAACATTGGATGAATTGATGCTAAGTAAAACATATAACAATAGAATCAAAATAGATTATTAGCATTGCAATCACAAATTAATTCACCTTTTACAAAGATCTAGTTTCATTTCATTTATCTTATAGAGTATGGATCCTTAAATACCTTTCTACTTAAAAATATATTTCATATATTTTTCATTTTCTACAAATATGAATTGATGCTAAGTAAAAAATAAATTCAAACATTGTAGTGTTCCTCCTTGACTTATCTTTTGATTTATGCCTCAATAGACTTATTTATACATATCATTGATATTTTGGTGATTATTCATGACTTTATCTATATGATTAGATTCTATGGATGATGGTAGATATTTTATATTGACACATATTATATGACGACTCTTATGGATGATTGACGTATCTAGGATTATTTTTAATGATGGATTTACTTGATTACCTTATATGTGCTCATAGTTCATGATGGATCGTATTGCTTGAGGGATTTTGATGATATATTGGTTATGCTAACCCTATTATATGATCATGATGTTTTAGTTGATACTATGATGATTGTGATTGTCTTCTAGTGTATCTATGTTAGAGACGATGTCATATCACTCATTACGAGCATGATATGACGTTGCGACTCTCTATCACTTTCTTGATCATTTATGATTTGTATATGTTATTGCGTATATTGTCTCATGGTTATTTGTGGTTGTAGGATTCGTAGGAACTAGACATCAACTCCACCTAGTCTCATAGGTATGAGTGTGTCTTATCCCAATGGCAAGTTGTTGGAGATGGCATAAGTTTCCTTCCTTACACTCTAGGTCTTAGTTGATATCCTAGTCAGTCTAGTGTCTCAGTTGAGTTGTCTTGTGGTATCTTGCAATGTTTGTTAGACCCTTGTGTTAGGTTTCCTTGTGGTATTATGAGCATTTGATTATATAATTGATTAATATAGTATAATAATGCTAAAATTAATTTATTATTATAGCTTGGTTGTTTAATTTATTATTGAGATTTAATATTTATTTGTATTGTTTGATTATATTTTTATGAGCCTTGGTTATTTATTTGTTTATTTTATATGGTTTGTGATTTTACATTTAATCACAGTATTTATTTTATAATGACTTTGGTTTATTTGATTATTGGTATTTTGTATTTAATTTTGCCCATGAGATTATTTTATTTAATTGGTTTTGATTTATTATTTTCCTTTTTTTTTTTTGTTTTTTTTTGGCAAGGTGGCAATGCCACTTGATATATTTTATTAATAATATATAATTTTTATAATATATTTAAAAACTGGTTCAAACTGAGCTCCCAGAGAAAAGAACCGGCAAGAAAAACTCTGGTCATTGCTCATCAACATGATTATAGAAGAGAAGTAGTGAACAATCCTCTAGCCAGAGCTAGTTACAAAATAGAGATTAGCAAAGGAGCATGTAGGATCATTTACACATAGGAGCATGCAAGATCATTTTACAGAATAGGAGCATGCAAGCTTATTTACAAAATAAGTTCCTGGGATATCTTGAAGGCCCTGCAACAAAGAACTCCTGCAACCAAAATTGACATGCCCCTGCACCAAAAAACAACTGCAACCAAAATATATATATACTACAGAACGCAGAGAATTCACAAGAAACACAAGGTTCCAAAACATGACTAACACCAATGACATGAGATCTGTGATCCGACATTATAGACAAATGCCAAAGGAGAAGAGGTGAATACGGAAATGCTATCCGCCATTATCAAATATTATAAAATACAAAATCCTCCCTGTTGATGATTTTATATACATATTGATGGGTAAGCTGAATGCAAGCCTTACTCTTGTTTATTATTGTGCTTTTGATGGTTGAGGCTCTTGATTTTCATGTTGAACTCATGGTCCTTTTTATGCTTCAGATTTGTATCAGTATGATGTTGTTATAGGTGGATTATATGTTTGAGCCTCCTTGTGATGTTGTTATTGTTATGATTCACCCTAAGGTCTTGGTCCATGGTTAGGGAGAGTGAGCTCTTGGATGTGGAGGATTGGGCTCATGAGCAATTGGCTCTAAGAGGTTCCTAGTAAGGATGCTTAGGGTCTAGACCTATCATGGAACCACATAGAGAGTTTATTTTTTTTATTCACAAGCGATAACCATAATAATATGATTAGTGGGTTGGGTAATTAGGATTCTAATGAATAATGATGAACATCAGATACCCCAACCGGTACTAAGAGGGGGAGGTGAATCAGTATAGGCAAAAACTTTCTCAACAACTTATCTAGTTCAAGCAGTACCAACTAGTTATCTCCATTACTAAACTTAACCATAGCAATACCGGTTAAACACAGTAAGACACCAGACACCATAAACTGATAAGTCTGAACACTTCAAATATGATCAATACTTGACATCAACTTCACCCATAAACATATGCATGTGGTATACTAGAAATACCATAACCTATTAACTCTGCATGCATAATCTTTTAACCAAATACTTCATAAACATCACATGAAAAATGCATAACACATAACACAGATTTTTCAAGTGGAAACCCAAATGGGAAAAACCATAGTGGGGATGAATACCCACAAGCTTGGTTTGAACTCTTTTGAAGCTCGCTCTGTTAGGAGCCTAGTCCAGTTAAAGACTACAATAAGGTTCTACTAGGAACTGATCTTGTTAGAGATCACCCGGTTAAGGGATGGCTATATACCCTGTTAAAGGTTGAAACCCTGTTAAAGGTTACCTCACTAGAGGATTTGAAGAACTCAATAATCTTGAGTCACCTTGTTACAGGTTTTACAATAATCTTGTTAAAACTACCCAGTAAAGGGATTTCCAACTATTGAAATGATTAGAAGATAACAGGTAAAAATCTGATCTGATAATAGCACTACATGCCAAGGTAGATCCTTTTCATATCCTCTACTCTGCAATCACACTCTGTAGTTTCCCTCTTACTAGTCTCGCAAGTATCAAGTATCTCATCACTCGGATACACACACAGACAACATTTTCCGAAAACTTTAC
This sequence comes from Cryptomeria japonica, assembly GCF_030272615.1. Lineage (NCBI taxonomy): Eukaryota > Viridiplantae > Streptophyta > Pinopsida > Cupressales > Cupressaceae > Cryptomeria > Cryptomeria japonica. Next base: position 552,950,484 of record NC_081414.1, on the reverse strand, counting down.
AATAACAAACATCATCGACCTTATAGGCAACAATTAGGTTGGTAACATAAACCCTAAACCCTAAGCATCTTAGGTTTACAACATAGGTGGTCCAATCCTAACCATCTAAACACTTTGCATAGAGCATTACAATTTCAAACAGATCACAAGACAATATGCATTGTTCATTCTTCACTGCACATGGGAATCAGTAACCCATCACGCTCTCTTCTCATTCCACTAAGAAGAATGATCATTCCTGAGGTAGACTTCAAATGCGGTCGATCTTCTCATGCAAGATCCTCAATAAAATCCTTCATGTGCACAAGGCTGACATGGCACCTCAATCTCATTCACATCTCTTAGCTAACTCATCACAAAGTATCATCGGTTGCATCGTACAACCTGGATCGCGAAACCGATAACCCTAGAGCTGAGACTATCAACCGATAGTCACACTAAGTGAAACCTTGACACCGGTTCACTTGAACTTATTGACATCAATGACAACATGCATTATCATCATATCAACTTGTTGGTTCATCATATGCTACTGATATCCAACAATCTCCGCCTTTGGCATTGATGGCAATACTCAGTGTAGCATTGCTATTGAAAACATTATAAACTAGTGTATCTGCATCATCAGATATATTCTCCTCATTCATCATATATCTTCTCCCCATTCATCATATGTCTTCTCCCCCTTTGACAGCAATGCCAAAGTGAAGGCATAAGCTTCCAAAATCTACTATGTTGCCCCCCCTAAGGAGTAGCATCCTTCAACACATCAATCCTGAAATATTTGTCACTATCATACTTTGACTGATGCAGAGCACACAACTTTAGTTGACTTCATGAAGGGGCAAAACCCCCAATTCACCTCTCAAATAGGTAAATGTAGCCTTTGGTAAGGGCTTAGTGAATATATCTGCTAGCTGCTCCTTATTGGAAACATGTTGTAGTACAACCTCCTTATTCTGAACTTTCTCTCTCAAAAAGTGATATTTAAGCTCAATATTCTTAGTTCTAGCATGCAATACCGAATTCTTAAAAATATTTATTGCACTTGTGTTATCACAAAATATGTTCACCAGTTCAAATACAGGTACCTTGAAACCTTCCAATACATGCTTCATCCAAATTGCTTGAGTACAGTTCATAAATGCTGCCACATATTTTGCTTCAGTTGTAGATTGAGAAGTACAACTCTGCTTCTTACTTGTCCACGATACTAATCTTCCACCGAGAAAGAATGCTCCACTAGTTGTGCTTTTTCGGTGGTCCACATTACCTGCCCAATCGGCATCGGTATATACTTTGAGACTATAGTCACCATTATATGGATACCACAATCCATAATCAACTATTCCTTTCAGATATCTAAGAATCCTTTTAACAACTATCAAGTGGGATTCTCTTGGACATTTCTGAAAATGAGCTACTATGCCTACTGCATGAGCAATATCTGATCTGTTGTGCACCCCATAGTGTAGTTTACCAATCATTGACCAGTACTCTTTTTCATTCACCAGTGTTGAGTCATCTTCATTGGTCAGTTTACAGCCAATCACTATCGGTGTACCAACTGGTTTGCTTTCCTCCATGCCAAAAGTCTTCAATACCTCTTTGACATACTTGGACTGGGTAATAAAGATACCCTCTTTCATTTTTTGAATCTGTAAACCAATGAAGAACTTTATTTCTCCTATCAAAGACATCTCAAACTCTTTCTTCATTTCATTTGCAAATGCATGACTCATTTTATCATCTCCTCCAAATATTATGTCATCCACAAGCACTTCACAGATTAGAATCTGATCACCTTTTGATTTCAAGTAGATGTTGCTATCTTCACTTGTTCTCTGAAATCCAATCTTCACAAGATGAGAGTGTGGTCTTTCATACCATGCCCTAGGTGCTTGTTTCAGTCCATACAGGTCTTTGTGTAACCTACACACCATGTTACTATTTTCTAATAAGGCAAACCCTTTTGGTTGCTCTATATACACTTCTTTTGCAAGGATTCCATTCAGAAAAGAAGACTTCACATCCATCTGATAAACCTTAAATCCCTTAAATGTTGCAAATGCAAGTAGCATTCAAACACCTTCTAGTCTAGCCACAGGAGCAAAGGTTTCTCCATAGTCTTCTCCCTCCTCCTAAGTGTATCCCTTGCATATAAGCCTAGCCTTGTTTCTTACAACTGTGCCTTCTTCATTTAAATTATTCCTGAAGACCCATTTGGTACCTATGACATTTTTATGTTCCGGTTTGGGCACCAAAGACCATGTTGTATTCTTTTCTATCTGATCTAGCTCCTCTTCCATTTCTTTAATACAGTTTTCATCTATAAGAGCTTCTCTGGAAGTCTTGGGTTCAAGTTCAAAAATCATGCAAGAGTTCTCCTTCACTTTTCTTCTAGTGAGTATCCTGACATCTTTATCTCCTATGATTTGCTTTGGATCATGATGTAGTTTCACATATCTGGGAATGACTTTAACCTGATCTGCTAGCTTTTCTTCTTCTTCACTAACCTCTTCTTCTTCTTCTCTTACTGTAGCTTCTACCGGTATAGGAACACTAAGATCTTTACAAGTTTCTTTCTTAACTGGTTCCTAGAAGGTTATACCTAGTTCATCTTCTAGTTCTTCACTGCATGTTTCCTCAGGTTCCTCAAGGGATTCATCAACCCTGACATTGATACTTTCAACAATCTTCTATGTTCTATTGTTGTAGCACTTAAGAGATTTGCTCTTAGTGGAATATCCCAAAAATATTCCTTCATCACATTTAGCATCAAATTTGCTCAAATGCTCACCTCTTGATATAGCACTTACTACCAAACACTTTAAAGTAACTCATAGTGGGATTTTTCTCAGTCCAATACTCATAAGGGGTTTTATCTTTGCCTTTCTTGATGAGTACCCGGTTCGTAGTGTAGACTGCAGTGCTCACTGCTTCTCTCCAAAAATTGTGAGCAACCTTTCCTTGGATCAGCATTGTTCTGGCCGCTTCAACTACAGTCCTGTTATTTCTTTTTGCTATGCCATTCTGTTGTGGTGTCCTTGGGGCAGACAACTGTCGAGCTTGATACCGTTATCTTCACAGTACTTATTGAATTCATCAGAAGTGAATTCTCCTCCTTGATCAGTTCTCAGGCATTGTATCTTTTTACCACTTTCTTTCTCTACTAATTCTCTGAAAGCTTTGAACTTTCCAAATGCTTCAAACTTATCTTTCAAGAATGTGACCTACATCATTCTTGAGCAATCATTAGTAAGAATCATAAAATACCTATCTCCCTGAATACTTCTAGTTTTCATAGGACCACATAAATCAGTATGCACAAGATCAAGTAAATTTTCTACTGAGAAAGACTTACCTTTAAAAGTTGAGGAAGATATCTTCCCAAGTTGACATTCTCTGCACAAAGAATTCTTAGGTTTGTTCAGCAAAGGTAATCCTCTTATTGCCTTGATCTTACCGGATTTAACAATGTTGTCAAAGTTCATATGACAGAGTCTCCTATGCCATATCCAACTATCATCAAACTTAGCCATTAGACATCGACTTATCTTGGCATTCAACTGAAATAGGTTACCTCTAGTTTGCTTACTAGTGGCAACAAGTTCACCACTCTTCCCAAATATACCGGAGATTCTGCCTTTGAATTCTAGAACTAGTCCTTTGTCATTCAACTAAGCAACACTCAACAGGTTATGCTTAAGACCTTCTACCCAGTAGACATCATCTGCACTACTCTTTCCATTCAATGAGATGGATCCTTTACCTTTCACCAAGAATGATGCATCATTGCCAAATTTGACAACACCTCCATCATATTCCTCCAGAGCCAAAAACTTTCTCCGGACACCAGTCATGTGGTGAGAACAACCACTATCAATTATCCACTCATTGGAGTTGTCAATATGAGAGACAAGAGCTTTCTTGTCTGACACTTCTTCCTTTACTGCTACAAACACTATGTCTTCATTTTCTTCATCCTCTGATTCTTCATCAGTGACACCTTCATCCATAGCAACTAGACAATTTCTTGTGTTTCCTCCTTTATATTTTCTAAACCTCTCCGGTTTATCCTTATTGTCATTGTTAGGACAATTAACAGCTATATGTCCTATCTTGTTGCAGGAAAAACATTTCAAAGGAAGTTTACCCCTATATTTTTCAGTTCCCTTCGGAAGTCTTTTAGCAAGAAGAGCTTCAAACTCCATTAGAATCTCTTCATCATCCATATCTCTACATTGTCTGGACTCATAATTGGTACTAGTTTCTTTTCCTTTTCTAGATGGTATAGTAGATCCTTTAAAGGCTGACTCAATCTTCTGAACACTACCATCATAGCTATTCAACTCATATGCAGTTAACTTTGCAATGATAGAATCTAAGGATACCTTGGTTTTATCAATAGACCTTAGTTCCTGGATAGCAGCAACTCTGATTACATAGATTGGTAACAATGATCTAAGAACTTTACTAACAACAATGGTATCATCAATAGTTCTACCAACGCTTTTGATATCTCCAACCACAGTCTTAATCTTAATGCCATACTGTTGAATGGTTTCACCTTCAACCATCCTCATATCTTCAAATTTACCTCTAAGGCTTTCTTCCTTAGCTTTCTTCACATGCTCATCACCACCATAGATGTTTTCCAGTGCATCCCATACATCCTTAGGTGTGTCCTTGTCTTGTACATCAATAAACTCAATATCTGACAGGTTGCTGATAAGGGCTTCCATGACTTGCCCATTTTCCTGAATCTCTCTTTTCTGATCATCAATCAGAGTGCCAGTGGGAGTAACATAGGCATTATCAACATAGCTCCAGTGTTGAGCACCCATACTCTTGATGTAAGTCTTCATTATGTCCTTCCATATCTTAAAGTTATCTTTATTGAACTTAGGACCTTCCCTCTTCATCATTATAGTAGGATCTTTTACCTCAAGCGGTTAAGCTTATATCACCAAGGACCTAGAGTTACTCTGATACCAATTGATGAATAATGATGAACAACAAATACCCCAACCAGTACTGAGAGGGCGGGGTGAATCAGTACAGGCAAAAACTTTCTCAACAACTTATCTAGTTAAAGCAATACCAACTGGTTATTTCCATTACTTAACTTAACCACAACAATACCAGTTAAGCAAAGTAAGACACCAGACACCATAAAATGATAAGTTTGAACACTTCAAATATGATCAATACTTGACATCAACTTCACCCATAAACATATGCATGTGGTATACTATAAATACCATAACCTATTAACTCTGCATGCATAATCTTTTAACCAAATACTTCATAAACATCACATGAAAAATGCATAACACATAACACACAGATTTTTCACGTGGAAACCCAAATGGGATAAACCATGGTGGGGATGAATACCCACAAGCTTGTTTTGAACTCTTTTGAAGCTCGCTCTATTAGGAGCCTAGTCTAGTTAAAGACTTTACAATAAGGTTCTGTTAGGAACGGATGCTGTTAGAGATCACCTGGTTAAGGGATGGCTATATACCCTATTAAAGGTTGAAACCTTGTTAAAGGTTACCTCGCTAGAGGATTTGAAGAACTCAATGATCTTGAGTCACCTAGTTACAGGTTTTACAATAAGCCTGTTAAAGCTACTCGGTAAAGGTATTTCCAACTGTTGAAATGATTAGAAGACAACAGGTAAAACTCTAATCTGATAACAACACTACATGCCAAGGCAAATCCTTTTCATATCCTCTACTCTGCAATCACACTCTATAGTTTCCTTCTTACTGGTCTGGCAAGTATCAAGTATCTCATCACTTGGATACACACACACACAACATTTGCCAACAACTTTATAATAAAAAACATCATCGACCTTATAGGCAATAGTTAGGTCGGTAACATAAACCCTAAACCCTAAGCATCTTAGGTTTACAACACAGGCGGTCCAATCCTGACCATCCAAACACTTTGCATAGAGCATTACAATTTCAAACAGATCACAAGACAATCTGCATCATTCATTCTTCACCACACATGGGAATCAGTAACCCATCATGCTCTCTTCTCATTCCACTAAGAAGAATGATCATTCCTGAGGTAGACTTCAAATGTGGTCGATCTTCTCATGCAAGATCCTCAAGAAAATCCTTCATGTGCACAAGGCTGATGTGGCACCTCGATCTCATCCACATCTCTTAGCTAACTCATCACAGAGTATCGTCGGTTGCATCACACAAGCTGGATCACCAAACCGATAACCCTAGAGCTGAGACTATCAACCAGTAGTCACACTAAGTGAAACCCTGACACCGATTCACTTCAACTTATTGACATCAATGACAACATACATTGTCATCATATCAACATGTCGATTCATCATATGCTACTGATATCCAACAAATTCACTTAATCAAGATAATGAAATTGGTTTTGTGGCCCCGCCTCATTGCCCTTGAGTAGAGACTTGGGATGAGCCTAGGAAGACCATAGAGATCGTAAGACACACTCCCTTGATTTCTCATAGGTTGAGACAACTCTGCATGTTTATCAGGGTGTGGCTTTGCCCCTTCTATGTGACGATAGCATGTGATGACACTCATTCCCTACATGTGTTCATGATCCTTATGCCTTGATTGTTGGTATGCCTCTAGGAGTTTATTGCTTTTGATTTAGCCTCGTGATGTGGTTTTCGTGTTGAGTCCCTTGGTTGTTAGGTGCCAGCCTAACTCTAGAGTGTTAGTTGGAACCTTGTTTCAACTCCTAGCATGGAGGGTGGTTCCTTATGGTTCCAAATGGTCAAGTGGTTTGATGCCTTCTTCCATTGGGATGTTCTTCATTAGATGCTAGTGTGTGTGGATGTGGATTTATATCTTCTCTTCATGTGGATGGATCTTTGGAGCATATTCTATGTAATTACGATTGCAACAATGTATCTTATATCATAATAAAAATGTAATTGTAAAGGAAGATTGCATATTTGTATCTGGAGATCATAAGTAATAGGACTTGTCATAGAATGAGATCATGATGAGTTGTAATAGATTATGATGTTGTAATTGGATATTTATTATATATGTAAATCTAGATTAGAATGGAGATCTATGAGTGAGTAATGTTATTAGATTATCTTGTATGTATCTATGGATTGTAGTGAGAATGTTAAATGATCATGTATGTCTATGAGTGAAAGCACTAAATTGAAAAGATGTTATTCCTTAATGTTAGTTATCTCTAGAATATGTATATGAATGAGTAGCTTGTAGGTTATATGGTTACTCTTAAAAGAAATGAATTAGATTTGCATTAGGTGATATTTTATGTGGAAGGAAGATATTATCATGCTAGATGGTTTAAAGAAGGATTTAGGAACATTTGATTGGTGCCTTAAAATGAATTTAAGAGTGAATGGGGTTATGTAGGATTTGCATTGGATAGTTCATAATTCTCATATTAGGAAGAAAGTAATTGATTAGGAACTAAATGTAAGGAATTCTAATGGTATCATGGTTTTGGATGTGTTTATGTGTTATTGCTAGTTAAGTAATGTCGTTGAGATACCCTAGGGAATGGTTGTTAGTGAGTTGTATCCATTTCAACTCGCGTAATATGTTCATTTGTTTATGTTAATGGTTTAGATGTGTATTTGCTAGATGGTTGGTTAATTGCTTAATGGATAAATGAGATGTATATGTTGCATTAGTAGATGGCTTTAAAAAAAAATATATCTCTATTTGTTAGTTAGATTAGTTATTTTCTCTAGGGTATTTTGGTGGGCATTACAAACAACCCTAAAATTTGAATTAAATAGATCATAACACAAATATGAAAAATAGTATTTTAAGATTTTGATAAAAAAATTTAGTAGAAAATGGAGAAATGTTGTAATAGAAAAGAAAATTGTTTCTTAAATTGATACAATAGAGAAAATACAACACTATTATAGTATTTAAGCTCAAGATATTTTTTTAATTTACTTAGATTAGTTTTTCAATTTTTTTAATATAATTTACACATTATACCAAGCATACAAATATTCATATTTTATAACTCTAAGAGATAGCGGAAAATTGACCACTAATCTACCCTTTATTAAGAAGGATAAAAATATATATTGAACCATCATTATTTCCTTCAACTTACTCGCATATGTATCATAAATTTGAATCTATCTAATAAATTTTTTTTAAAAATTCCTAAAATATCTTCACCGTAATTATTTACATTAATTACAATTAAATTTATTTATAATAGGTAAAAAGTGCTTTCATAATTCATCCATGAAAATTTTCACCTAAAAGAAAAAATTAACCATGAGGAAATGAAATCAATTGCACACTTTATCCCTTATATGAAAATCTCCCAATGCAATGTTCTCCCTTGTGCAAATCAATTTCACTATACTCGTCAAAAGCCCTTCATATTTTATTTTATTCTTCTCATCGAAGTAATATTTACTTTTTACATACCTATGTTCCTATATCTTACATTAAGAAGTATCACATTGAAATTTAATAGTTGGGACCATATGGGCGGGCATTTTAAAATTCATGTACATTTATTAAAACCTTACGCTTTCACAAATTTCCATGTCAACAATAAAAAAATATATTCCCATGGGGGACCACCATAAGTGCAAATCTATGATTAGTGCAAAGGTATTAGAAAGAGATGAACAAAGTGCACATGGTGGGCCATCAAGAAGGGGCTATGTTGCTTCCTATGTTGTCTTTTCTTTTAATTCGTTTTCATAGTGTTGTTGTCTTTTCTTTTAATTCGTTTTAATAGTGTTATGTGTCAGCTATTATATAGCTTCATAAGTACTAGCTTGTAGTGTTATAAGTTCTATTATATAGCTTGTACTAGCTTGTAGTATTAATGTGAGAAAGGCAATTATTAGGATTATTAAATTGTTTTTTAGACTACCATTTTTTGCTCCAATTGTTGTGAGGGTTGTTGATACCTTTTGTTCCAAAAATTGAACAAATAAAACCTATTGTTTGAAACAAAAAATATCAATTTTTGTTAGGAAATGTACCAACAGTTGTTAGGAAATGTACCAATAGTTGTTAAGAAATGTACTAATATTGTAAAAAGTAACCAATCAGGTGATGCCACATCGGCTGCACAACTATTGGGGTCTCTAATGCACGCCTATTGGTCTCACTTTTTTTGGGGGCTGTTTTGGACACCTTGGCAAAAAGCATGCTGATGTGGCATCATATTTGATGATGTGGCCCTGAAACCTTAGTTATAAGCAGGGGACTTGCCAAGTAAGCTGCTGTAAAAAAATCGGAGTGATTCGAAATTTCCAAGTAGAATTTTGAGAAGCGTGAAGTTAGGGTGCACGACTACTGGGTCCTTTCCCCTATTTTATCTATTATCTTTTCATCAAGATTTTGTATATAATCTTAATATATTAGCTACTTCTAATCTTATAATTTCTTTGTATCGTTTTCTTCAATTTATTTCTATACTCTACTTTTACAATAATCTTCATCTATTATTCAAAGTTGTGTGTGTAATGTTTCTATATAGTCGACACTATATTCTAGTCCACAATGAACAAAGAATGAGAATTGAAATTTAAAATGACTTTTAGAATGAAATTTTTTAGCATATTGGTTATCATATTTCCCTAGTATTAAAAAATTTAAGCATATATATACCAAGTGTATTGTAGAGTTTTCTCATCAACACTATCTTTTTTAATGTTGCACAATGTTACTTTGTTTTCACATAATACTCATTGTTTATATGACTGAGAAATATTGCACTATCTTACAATTTGTATATTTAATTTGAACTCATGTTTCCATCACCATCCATTTACTTGTTGCATCACTTAATTCTATTTGATGCGTTGTATCATCTATGTTCACTAAACTAGCACTATATGCATTGTTTGTATAAACTTTATGTAATGATTATGGCATTATCTATTAGATAAATAAAAGGGTCAATATTGATCATGGAAGGAAATCAAAAACAAGAGCACATCAACAAATGAAAGTATTGTCATAAAGTTAGTTATATATTGATGACATTTTTCTATTGGCCCATCACAAGTGCTAAAAAAACTTATAGATACAATGTATTCATTAGTGGGTCTTAATCAAATATCTCTATTTAACACATCAAATTTTCCTAGAAAATATTCAATACTCTTTTTATATTGAGTATGATATGAACCGCCATAAAATATAGTTATTTGATCAGCCTTTATGAACTATTTGGTTCAACCATTTTAAAGTAGAAATGAACTAAATTCATTTTTAATTAAATTTGTGCATAAAAAAATAACTTTAGCAAATATAATATTTCTATATCAGCTCATATTCCATAACAATCAAAATCATTTTTTACAATTATTAGACCTTGTATTCAATTGAAATATTACTAAAAATATCTTCTAAATATTAAAAAAAAAATAGTGGAATTATTTTATAGTTTGGAGCTTCACTAAAATGACTTCCACAAACACAAATTATTATGAGATTGAAAATTAAAATTATTATAAAAACCAAAAATTCAAAGATTTGAATATTTTGAATTAGTGCCAACAATAGTTCTAAGTAGAGATGTATGCCCATGATAATAGTGAAATAATATATAAATATTATATAGGGTATAGAAAAGGACATATTTGAAAAGCCACAATAAACCAATTAATTTTAAATAATCTAGATTATCCTTTGTATTTTACCAAGTGTTTTACTAGAAGTCTTGGACACTAAAGGACTTTATAGTAGTAGCAAATAAAGAACAAAGAATAAAATACTTTCACATGTTAGCTTTTTAAATGGATACATTTATTTTCTATGTGGTTGCTAAATATCCTTTCTTAACTTTAGTTTGCTCGTCGTGCTAATGATTTTTCCCCTACCCTTAGTTTTGACCATTGACTTATTAAATCAGTCAATGTTGTTTTAAGCTAATGGTGGGGGCATTTCACTGTGAAATGTTTAATTAAAGCCTTTACACGAATAACAAAATACTAGGTGTTTGGTTTTTAATGAAAGGGACAAATAAAATATCATATTGTTTTGGTTATAAACATAAACATTAGTATATTTATATTTAAAAAATATATGTAAAATATGTCGAGAGATATTAGAAGAGAATCATCTGTAAAATAAATGTTCTTCTAAAATACTAAATACCAAGAATACAAATCCATTTAAGTCTTGCATGCAAAAGATATGAATCTAGCTGGAGACAAGTGGCGAGGATTCTATTTTATTTGGAGTAATAAAATAACACCTCCACAAAAGCTGAAACATGGCATATTCCATGCATTTACCTATCATTTGCATGTCAAATTGTTTCAAAAATGGATTTTTGTTTATGGACATTTTGATGTCATTGTAGATGCCTCTCAGCATAATAAATATGTTTTATGAGTGAAAATTCATCTTGGAGGCAATTTTAAATTCAGTAGTCCCCAAAAAGAAGTGAAATTTTATTTTTTCATTGGCAAAGTGATCCATGGAGTGGGAACGCTTTATGTAAAAGTAAAATGCGAAGAGAGATTTTTAAACAAATTAGAATTTTTATTCTTGGATAAAAAATTATGGTGACTTGTAGGCAAGTATTTATACTAGAGAGATTTTATCGAGGAATAATTTTTTGGGGTGGGATATATAAGTTTATAAGTAAAAGAAAGATATTTAGAGGATCTTTATAAAGGAGAATATGGAATAAGATATATAGTTGATTGTAGATCAAATGTACTTCAATTAATAGATGATTGAAGATAAAAATTGTAGAATGGAGACAATGTCTTAAAAAAGAGAATTCACTAGACAAAAATATAAGTAATCTTAGGTAATACTCACATTACTCGAGAGGTGAGTCTTGTTTATATAGGAAAAAGAGGGGCATACACATTCAAGAGCAATAATAACCACAATTATCTAGGATAGGTGAGAGTTTCATCTACATGGTAAATACAAAACTATATCTTGAACATATTTAAATAAAGACAAATAAATGATTACGCAAGGTGGATAATAAATCCAAAATAGGGTGTGTGACTCAACTACCTAAATTTGGTGACATAAAACATGTAATTGATGGATTATGTGTAGGAAAAAAATATTACCAACTAGATCAAACTACCATCTAGACATATTGGGAGTGAGACAAACATATAATCAACAAGTTGTCAACATAGAGAAATAGAAATGTGAGAGTGGCATGTTGTTATATAATGTATATGTTTACATAAGAGTAGCACCAATTGAACCCAACTTATAGAAGTAAGGATCCATCTCTACATGTCAATCATAAGGGGTCTATTTAAGGCCATAAAGAGACTTTCAAAGTTGACAAACTATGGAGGAATATTGTATGTACCATTGTGGCTACTCCATGTAATTTTACACTTAAAGGTCGCCATGAAGAAAATTACTCTTCACAACCATCTAAGGAATTTCCAGTTGGTGGGCTACAACTATAGTGAATAAATGATATATGGAATTCATTTAGGAAATTGACACAAAAGTCTTATAGCAATGAAATCCTAGAAACCTAGGAGAATCCTTTGATGACCAAATGAACATTATGCATGATAACTAACTCATCAATAAAAAAATAAATTTTATATATCCGCTTACACTAAAAAAAATCCCCCCTTAAGGAGAGGACTAAATCCTAATTATGATCCCTCAATTGATTTGAACTCTTCTTGTATACAAGCATCATACTCAAGGATATGAAAAATTTGTTGAAAGGAAATTATACATTAGAAATTGAGAAAATGAAGATATGTGGCTCCTATTGGAATTGTGACCATGATCTTTTAGTATCTAAGGATTCTCCAACCTAGTCACCTACTAACTATAATATTTGATAAGCCTAAAGATGCCTAATGGCTAGAGATTTTAGAGAATCTAGATAAGCACCTTTTGACTAACTACTATGTGTAGAAGGAATTAAATCCTCATCTTCATCATCACCAATTGAATTGGGGGATTAATATTCCTTATCATGACTAGGAGGATTAATATCCTACAAGGAACTAGATCATATATAATGTGATGTAGATGGGGAAGTTGTAAGAGAACTAGTAGAGCTCTCCTAGAAATAAATACTTCTCTCTGTAAATAGAACATGAACATGAGTGGTGGATGGATAATCCTATAGTATTTGACACTATATATGTACCCCCAAAAAATAATATGATCTATGTCCTCAGAATACCCTTATGATGAACCTTTTTTTGCTAGAGTCAAGTACCTTAATGTTGTTCTTCATCACCAAATAAGTTAGATGATTGTGCAACTACAAAAAAAATCAATGCACATGTACATGAAATGTGGTAGTATGACCATAGAAATGAATAGCACTATCTAGGTAAAATAATTAATTTCTTAAAGAAAAAGCTCAAAAATTAACAAATTGTATATGAAAATGGAGAATTTTGAGTCTTCTAGATGTGATTGTACATTTTGATTTTACACAACATACCTCAAACAATATTTCACCTATAAAGTTTAAGCAATTTTATAATAAAAAACACCTAGATGAAACTTTTCTTCTCGATCTCTATTATTTTAAAGTGAAATTCATATATGAATTTCTCAAGCCTTATATATGTAATGTAATAGCTGAAAATGCTATTAAGATTATCAAAATGCTATACACATAAATAGAAAATAAGAATGATCACTAGATGCTTATTTTTATTTAATAAGTTTTGATCCTTTAGATCACATGAGGGTGTAAGAGAAGAGCTCATTGCTAGGACAATAAAATTAAAAATATCAAAGAACAAAGCTCTAACACCATGTTGCAATCTACAAGAAATAAAACTTTAATTAAGATCTACTTTAAATCATAGATTGCCCACACACCAATCAAAAAATGATCAAAGATTAAAATAAAATAATAAAGAGAATATTCTATAAAAAGAGAATTCACAAGAAAATAATTAAGTAAATGATCATATTACGCAATCTAACTTATAGATATGAGACATAACAACTATATATAGAAAACGATAGTCATATATCCAAGAGCCTGAGTAATAACTCCAACCACCTAGAATAGTTAATAGTTTAAAATACTTATTAAATGCCAAAAGACATGGTTGAACTTAATTAGTAAAATAAAAACAAATGGTTTTGAGAGGTGGATAATAAATCCAAAGGATAGTGTGAGACTCAACTACCTAAAATAGGTAAGAATGATACATTTAATTGATGAATTATACCAATAATTATATCTAAATCTAAGAAAGGTTTTTGATTAAAGGTAAAATGGATTTTGAAGGGACCTAAAACCCTTTTTACTAAAGGCTACTTACAAGATAAACATAGACAAATAGAAAACTACCATCAATGAACTATCTAAAATAGGTAATAGTGATACATTTAATTGATGGATTATGCCAATAATGATATCTAAATCTAAGAAAGGTTTTTTATTGAAGGTAAAATAAATTTTGAAGGGCCCTAGAACCCTTTCTACAAAATTCTACTTACACTTGATAAACATAGCCAAACAACAACCTACCATCAGTGAACTAGAAAAAAACATAACAACTAGAAAGAGACTAGAAGAAAAACCTATTGCAATTTCTTGAGAGTTTCAACTACCTCCAACTCCTATTGATAAAGGCTCTTGTGAAGATCAACAAGACCTAGCATCTCTTTCCTTTCCTCTTCAATGGATTTTTTCATACTACTATGAGTAAGATAACTCGGTTCCTTCTTGAAACCAAATGATAAACTTGCTTACCTTTAATCAATTTCTCACCAACATTCTTCTCACCTAAACTGGAAGCACCTTTAAGGTCCTCTTCTCAAAGATTCATCAACTTGTTAATCAAAACCATTGTGGATTGTATTGTGACTTGTTATATATTCTTGGACATTGGTTGATGTGTTGTCATTGATGTCAACATATTCTCTTGTGTATTCCAGTGTTGCAATTAGATTGAATGAGTTGGTTTAGCATGTGTGTTGCAAATGAGCTAATGCGGATTAAAGGGTTTTTGGTATGTTGTTTGTAGATGGTTCATTCCCATTTCCAAAGGTCCGCATAATGTTTTGATAAAGTTATGAGGTCCGATATTGTGGATGTTATTTAGTTGTTCGTGTTATTCAATATTCTAGTTTGTGCTCCACATTGCTCCAGAATTGTAATATTTTTAGTTGCGGATGTGTGGGATGTAT
This sequence comes from Cryptomeria japonica, assembly GCF_030272615.1. NCBI lineage: Eukaryota > Viridiplantae > Streptophyta > Pinopsida > Cupressales > Cupressaceae > Cryptomeria > Cryptomeria japonica. The sequence continues at coordinate 552,935,314 of NC_081414.1, read as the reverse complement.
TCTGGATGTTGATGTGTGTCCTCAGTTTGATTGGCTCATTATTTGGAAATCCACAAGAAAATATTTCAGGTTGACAGTCAGTTATGTTAGTGTTCTTGAGCTCTTGTAGAGATATGATGTTGACTCTAGTAATCTAAGGCGTTGTTCTTGTTGTGGTGCAATTCAAGTTTCTTGTGAATGATTCTAGATCGTGTTCTATGCATATTAATGGTCCACATTGATTATTGTGTGCGTTATTGAATATTTTTCCTTGTCCGGTGATGTTCTTCGTGTTATGCGACATTCATGATGTGGTAGTGTGTTGCTAAAGATCGAGGCATAATTCTTGGAGGTGTTTCATATTTGCAGTGGTTGTTTAGGTCCAGACTATGTCTTAGACGATATTGTTTTGGTCCACATGCATTGTTATAATGTGTGTAATTATATTTTTGTAATATGTAGTGTGTGTTGAGTGGACCTATATTTCATGGGTTGATTACTTGTATAAATGAATGTAATAATCATTGAGAGGTATCATGCTATGTGCAAATATTGTATCAATCATTCAGTAGTAGGGAAGTTGTGTGAAGTTGTGTGAATAAGTGTATTTCAAAGAAGATTTGATAGTGAGCTTAATCAAAACTATACCTAGGCATATGGAGATGCTATTTTCATAGTTCATGTAATCCGGATTGTTGTCTGAATGCTTTTGTAAGTCAACAAGACTTCCTGTCAGGCAGTGAGCCTTCGCTAAGGGTTGTAGTCCTTCCAAGTTTCTTGTTTCAGCAGTGAGCTCTACACAGTGTGCTTGAATGCATGTGCATTCCCCGTTGTAATATTTCACTTACTCCTAATAGGGTATTATCTCATTGTGGGTAGGTTCCCACTGTGGTTTTTCCCTGAACTGGGTTTTCCACATCAAAAATCTTGGTGTTATGTGTGTTATTGATGTGTTATTATTTCTTGCTTTAATAGTTAATTATCATATCTGATTTGTGGTTTAAGGTGCAATAAGTTTTTGAGAAAACTGATTACCCCCCCCCCCCCTCCCCCCTCTCTCAGTTTTTTGCATTATTGCCAACAATTGGTATTAGAGATAGATCCTCCAGAAGAAGCTTGACCACTTGAGGAGATCCAAGATGGAAACCTTTTCTTTCAAGAAGGATAGTGTGAGATTTGATGAAATGAACTACACTCTTTGGAATTGGCAGATGCAATGTTATTTGAGATGCATTGGAGAAGAGTACTGGAAGATTAATAAGAATGTATATAATGTTCCTCAGAATGGTCCTACTACTTTGGATGAGATAAAGGAAGCATAATTCAATATTAGAACTAAGGAAGCATTGTTGAGTGCCTTGTCTGATTGTGAGATGACTAATGTGACAGACTTAGAGACTGCTCATGAAATCTAGATAAAATTGGAGACCCTGCATGGAGGTGATAGTCATGTGAAGATTGCTAAGTTATAGAGATTGAAGGGCAAATATGAGAACTTGAAGATGAGTGAAGATGAGAAAATTACTTCTTTTATGTAGAAAGTGAATGAGCTTGTGTGTGGAATCAGATGTGTCGGTGGAGTATTAAAAGAATCTGAGATTGTTGCTAAAGTATTGAGATCCTTGCCTCATGCTTACAAACATAAATTTTTCGCTATTGATGAGATCTGCACTATGACAAATGTGACAAGGGACATGCTGATTGGTAAACTTGTTACTTTCAAGCTAAGTGAGTTTGGAGACTCTCTTCCTAAGACTAAATTTGCATTCAAAGCTATTGTTCTGGGAAGCAGAGATATGATTTGGGAGAAAGTTCTACAAGAGTATCTAGATATAAGAAAGAGATGGAAGATGAGAAAGAGAGCTTGAGGATCTTGAAGCACTTATTGCTATAATATTGTCTAAAGGTGCCAGTAAGTATGAAGGAAATTTACCTCTTAAATGTTTTTCATGTAATAAGATAGGACGTTTTGCATCAAGGTGTCCAGATAGAGATAGAAATCCTAAGAATCCATTTAAGCCATAAGCCTAAATATCATAATAAGTGTTATTATGTTGTTGATGAAGGTGTGACAAATGATGAGTCGAATAAGGGAAATTTAGGAGATGAATTTGTGTTCATTGCTATCAAGGAAGATGATCATGTAACTATAGATTCTACAAGTTGCATTAATGAGGAGAAAGATGAATGGGTAATTGATAGTTGTTGCTCTCATCATATGGCAGGTGATAAGAATAAATTTGGAAAAGTATGATGGTGGTATAGTAAGATTTGGTGATAAAAAAGCTTGTGTAATCCATGGTAGAGGTTCTATTTCTCTTGATGGTAAACATAACACTGATGATGTGTTGTATGTTGAAGTTTTAAAGCATAATATTTTGAGTGTTGGTTAGATGATTGATAAGGGATATAACTTGCAATTCAAGAATGGAAAATGTGAGATTTTGAGTAGCTCCAGAACTAAGATTGCATCAGGTACAAAGACTAAAAGGTAATATCTTTCACTTGAATGCTCATGGTAAAAGTTGTTTGATTGCTCAGATTGATGAAAGTTGGTTATGGCATAGAAGAATGTGTCATGTAAATTTTGATTACATGGTTAAGATAATTTCTACTCAAGCTGTGAGAGATTTACCTAAGATTATAAAGCCTTCTAATCTGACATGTAAGGAATGTCAATTAGGGAAGCAGACAAGAGTTACTTATAAGAGCAAACAATATAATTATAATGGATTGTTGGATCTTGTACATACTGATCTGTGTGCTCCTTCTAGAGTGAGAATCTTGTAGGGTGACAGGTATTTCATGTTGATGATTGATGATTATTCAAGAATGATGTGGGTTACCTTCTTAAGGGAGAAGTCTAAAGCGTTGGAGAAGTTAAAGATTTTCAAAGATAGGGTTGAAACTGAGAGTGGATTGAAGCTGAAGTGTCTGAGATCTGATAGAGGTGGAGAATTCATTTTCGGTGAGTTTAATGCATATTTTGAAGGGCATGGAGTTAAGATACAATTATCTGCTCGTAGGACACCACAATATAATTGTGTTTTAGAGAGAAAGAACAAAACAGTTCAAGAAGTTTCTAGAACCATGATGATTGAAGGAAATGTTTCACATGTGTATTGGAGAGAAGCTATGAGTACTATAGTATACACTCTTAACTAGGTAAATGTCAAAGGTGATACTAGTAAGACACCTTATGAGTTATGATTTGGTCATGATCCTACTATTAGATATTTTAGAATTTTTGGTAGTAAATGCTATATCAAAAGAGAAGAAGATCTTGGAAAGTTTGATGCTAGATGTGATGAAGGAATTTTTCTTGGTTATTCTACTAGAAGTAAGGCCCACTGATGCTATAATAAAAGAGTGAGAAAGATAGTTGAAAGTGATAATGTAAAGTTTGATGAAGGTAATGTAAGACAGATCGGATCTTGTGGACATTATTCTGATGATCAGGATGCTAGTTCAGATAAAGGAAAACAAGTGCAAACCCAAAGTCGATTTCAGATTGATCCAAAAGAAGTCAGAGAATGAAGAGAAAGGTGCAAATGCTTGTGTAGAAGAAAGAGTTCAAGAGCATGAAATTCAAGAAAATCCTAAAACTCCCAGGTATGTGAGGTTGAATCATTCAGAAAATCAGATTATTGGTGATAAGAATAAAGGTGTGATGACTAGGAGAAGACTTGCTAAAAAAATTTGTTTGATTTCTAAGATTGAACCTAAAAATATTGATGAAGCATGTAAAAATAAAAATTGGATTAAAGATATGGAAGAAGAATTGGATCAGATTGAGAAAAATGATACATGGATTCTTGTCCCTAGACCTAAGGATAAAAATGTAATTGGAACTAAATGGGTATTCCAAAATAAGTTGAATGAACAGGGTGAAGTTGTTCGGAATAAAGATAGACTTGTTTTTAAGGGTTATTCATAGGTGGAAGGGATTGATTATGAGGAGACTTTTTCTCTGGTAGCTAGAATTGAAGCTGTTAGATTATTTCTTACCTATGTTTCTCATAAAGATTTTAAGATTTATCAGATGGATGTCAAATCAAACTTTCTTAATAGTGAGTTGGAAGAAGAAGTCTACATTGATTAACCATATGGATTTCAGCTGACAGATGAAAAGGACATGGTTTGCTGGTTGAATAAAACATTGTATGGATTGAAGCAAGCCCCTAGAGCCTAGTCTGCTAGATTCGATAAGTATTTGATGAAGCTTGGATTTAATAAAGGTACTGCTGATAGTAATTTTTATTTCAAGATTGATCAAAATAACATTTTGATTGTTGAAGTTTTTGTTGATGATATTATCTTTGGAGGAAATGATTGCCTATGTAAGAAATTTGCTGAAGAGATATAGAATGACTTTGAGATGTCTATGATTGGTGAGATGAAATTCTTTTTGGGATTGTAAATTACTCAGTTGGATAAAGGTATTTTCATATCTCAATCCTAGTATGTGAATAAATTGTTGAATAAATTTGGTCTTGAGGACTCTAAACTAGCCGGTACACTTATGGTGACAGGATGTAAGTTGACAAAGGATGATGATTCTCCAAAACCTAATCAGACTAGATATATATCTATAATTGGTGGTTTATTGTATTTGACTCGGACTAGACTTGATATAATGAATGGTGTGTGTCATATTGCTAGATTTCAAGTTGATCCTAAGGAATCTCATGTTATTGCTATAAAAGGGATATTTACATATTTGAAAGGGACAGTTGATTTTGGTTTGTGGTATCCTAAGAATGATGACTTTACCGTGATTGCTTTTACAGATGCTGATCTGGCAGGTGATGTTGATGACCGGAAGAGTACTACTGGTGGAGCATTCTTTTTGGGTAAGAAGTTGGTCTCTTGGGCAAGTAAGAAGCATAATGCTATTTCTTTATCTACTACAAAGGCTGAATACATTATTGCTACTACCAATTGTACTCAGGTAATTTGAATGAAGTAGATGTTGAAGGATATAGGAGTTATTTATGATGGGCCTATTGCTATATATTATGATAATTCAAGTGCTATCAATATTTCAAAGAATCCAATGTTGCATTCCAAAACAAAGCATATATCAATCAAGTTTCATTTCTTGAAAGAGAAGGTGAATGAGAAGGAAGTCATATTGGATTATGTATCTACAAAGGAACAAATTGCAAACATCTTTACAAAGCCTTTGCCTAAAGATACTTTTGAGTATCTTAGAGAGAATTTAGGGGTGATTTCCCCTCCTAATAAGAACCAAGATGCATGGAATTGCATCAGTTCAATGAAATTCACAAAGATATTTTGTTATCTGGATTGATGAGTGAGGTTTCTACTCAAGGGGAGTAGTCAGTGTTGGTGTTTAGTGGTTCAGATGTACAAATTTGTGAAGCTAATTCAAAGGGGGAGAGAATCTTGATTCCTAAGCCTTTGTCATTGATGTCAAAGGGAGAGAGAAGAGAATGTGAAAAACCCTGAAGCATTTTGAGATTTGTGTAATTTGAGTTGTATGTCAAAGGGGGATTTGATCCTTGTGATTTTGAGAGAGATTGTTGTGATTTGATTTCTTTCTTTGCATTGATTATTTTTTATATTCATATGTTTCCATCAATGCCAAAGGGAGAGATTGTTAGAGACTGTTGGACATTGGTTGATGTGTTGTCATTGATGTCAACATATTCTCCTGTGCATTCCAGTGTTGTAGTCAGATTGAATGAGTTGGTTTAGCTTGTGTGTTGCAAACGAGCTGATGCAAATTAAAGGGTTTCTGGTATGTTGTTTGTAGACAGTTCATTCCCATTTGTAGAGGTTTGCGAGATGTTTTGATCAAGTTATGAGGTACACTATAATGGATATTATTCAATTGTTCATGTTATTTGGTATTCTGGTTTGTGCTCTGCATTGCTCCAGAATTATAATATTTTCAGTTGTGGGTGTGGGATGTATTTGGGATGATGACGTGTCTCCTCAGTTTGATTAGTTCATGATTTGGAAATCCACAAGCAAATCTTTCAGGTTGATAGTCAGTTATGTTGGTGTTCTTGAGATCCGATAGAGAGATGATGTTGATTCTATTAATCTGAGTTGTTGCGGTTGTTGTGGTGCAATTCACATTGCTTGCGAATGATTCTAGATCATGTTCTATGCATATTTATGGACTGTATTGATTATTGTGTGTGTTATTGAATATTTTTTCTTATTCAATGATGTTCTTTGTGCTCATGATGTGGTAGCATGTTGCAGATGATCAAGGTGTAATTCTTGGAGGTGTTTCATATTTGCAGTGGTTGTTTAGGTCCAGACTATGTCTTAGCCGACATTGTTTTAGTCTGCATGCATTGTTATAGCATGTGTGATTATATTTTTGTAATATGTAGCATGTGTTGAGCTGACCTATATTTCATGGGTTGATGACTTGTATAAATAAATGTACTAATCATTGAGAGGTATCATGTTATGTGCAAATATTGTATAAATCATTCAGTAGTAGGGAAGTTGTGAGAAGAAGTGTATTATAGAGAAGATTTGATAGTGAGATTAATTGGAACTATACCCAGGCATATGGAGATGTTATTTTTATAGTTCATGTAATCTGGATTATTGTCCAGATGCTTTTGTAAGTTAGTGAGACTTCTTGTAAGGCAGTGAGCCTTCCTTAAAGGTTGTAGCCCTTTTGGGTTTCTTGTTTGAGCAGTGAGCTCTAGGCAGTGTGCTTGAATGCATGTGCATTCCCCATTGTAATATTTCACTTACTCCTAACAGGGTAGTATCTCATTGTGGGCAGGTTCCCACTGTGGTTTTTCCCTTAACTGGGTTTTCCATGTCAAAAATCCTGGTGTTAAGTGTGTTATTGATGTGTTTTTGTTTCTTGCTTTAACATTTAAAATTATCAAATTTGATTTGTGGTTTATGTTGTAGTAATTTTTTGAGCAAACTGATTCACCCCCCACCCCCCTCTCAGTTTGTTGCATTGTTCATGCCAACATGACTAACTTTGACAAATATTTCCAAATTTTGATAGACATGTTGCATTTTATCTTTTGGCCCCTTATTGTGAGCCTTAGTCATTTTTCATCACACTAACATCTTCAACATCATTTTATAGAATAGAGAGAATCTTCTTATCCTCCACTCTATTCTTGGAAACCCCCTTATTCTCACTAGTGGAATAAATACTATTTTATAGGGAACATAAATTAACATTAATTTTATTTATTTTCTAAGAGAACCATTTTGAGAGCTTGAATCAGCCAACAACCCCCTTCCTTGGAAAACCTAGGATCATCATAGATTTCCTCTCCATTTGCATGGAGGGAAGTGAAAATCCTCAAAGAAAATATGATGAGAAGGACCCTAATCTTTTCTACTAACATCAAACATAGGATTTTTAATAGAATCATCATTTTTTTCTTTCCCTTTAGTTTTACCTTTCTCCATACCTTTACTAAGCTTAATTCTCTTTCCCTTCTCAATAGTTAATTTCAATTTTTTCCATGTGTCAACATCATAGTGTAGGATCTTCTTATCGAACAAAACTGTGCTCTTACTCTCTTTTTTGTAGATTTACATTTCTTGGTTTTGTTATCCTCTAATGGGAGGTTAGAGTATATTTTAATTGAAGCTTTGTTCTCTTTCTTAGCCACCAAGTCTTCATCATCATCTTTATCCTTAGAATTGATACTCATATCAGAGTAATGGTGATGAGGAGGCAACAAACCGGAAAGATAACCTTGAACCAACCAAGCTCTAAGGCTCACAAACTCAACCAGTAATCCCTAATTCCAAAGATCCTTACACAACACCAAGTCAAGAAATGGTTCAATGGCACCAAAAAACACCTTGGAAGACCTGAAGGCTCTAATATATTCACTTACAAACAACTAACACTTCTCAAGTTCTTGTGTGACTACCCACACTCTTGCATACATGAGTGGGCTACTACAAGGCTTTAGGGTTTGAATGTCCCACTCAACCAATTCAACACAACGATCCTTGGAGGGGTTTTCTAGGATTTCATGGTTTAGATCCACCGGAGCATCATTTTTGACTCACTTGCCCACAAACTGAACTGGTTGCAATTAGGCCTCCATTTGAAGGAATCAGGTGATAACTTTTGACACCTTGAGGATCTAGGAAAAAAAATTATATTTTCAAATACCCTTTTGGGAGTTCTCAATGATATCTCAATTTCTAGTACCAGACCAACTTGCAGATATCCCAACCAATACTGCACTAACAGACCTAATAGGGCTATTCGACCTATTTGACAGAACACCTTCTACAAACTGGTTTGGTTCTCCTAATGGGTGACCATCACTAACCATGAAATTTTATGTAAACCTCCAAAGTACTCTTCTACCACATTCAAACCCCTGTCTAGTGCTCTACCACTCAATTCTCACGCACTGCACTCATCAAACCAGTCTGTCACATAGAGATGCTAGACCTAGGGTTAGTTCCCCATCCTCTTCGCCTTGTTGTATCCTCTTAATGGATTTTGGAACTGAAATATGATATAATTTCCTACCAAATCCTATAACGACAGAGTGTTCAGTTAAGGATTGATAGGCCAAAACCCATTATTGCAATCAGACCCTAGGGGTTTAAGGGTTTTAGGCTACTCGATAGAGATTTGCTTGTAGAATGGGGCAGCGATCAGTTCAAGACTTCACATTGAAAGAAAAACAAAGTTAAAATGATATAATTACAGGAACTATGCCATGAGCATTCTTGCCAATCCACCTTCAGTATGCAATCAATAGAAATTAGAAGAGTTTTCCGAGTTTCCAACAGTTCTTGATGCTTTAATTTCCTTTCCAAATCGACCAACATACATCCTTCGGTGTTTGGGGCCTTTAAAGATATCTCCCAAATGACCACAACATCCTACAACTATTTTTCAAACTGACTGACTGTTGGAGAATCATGACTTACAAAAGGTGCAAAGTGTCATGACAACAAATTGACAATATGACAACTTTTGCATAATTCAACCAACTTAGACTCTAGACCATCATAGTCCCCCAAAATGATTACATTTGATCCTATAACATAAAAAATGATGCAAATAGACTTGTGGTCACTTGATCCCTCAATTTAGACCATTGTGACCCTTATTGACTCAATTTGCTCTACCAGACCCTAGATGGCAATTTGACCCAAACATGCACAAACTTGTCACACTCCTAGGACATTGAATTACAAAAAATGACCCATAGGGTCTTATTACATTCCTTCTAGGAAAATAGAAAATCATCTTGTTCTTGGTTCATATAGGTAGGTGCTCCTGCACCATACTCCCCGGGTGAAATTTGCCTCAAGTCCTCTTAGAGACCAACTGCTGCAAATCACCACCCTGGTTTTTGATATCTTTCTCCAGCATCCAGGTAGATTATGAGTCAGGAAGGCCTTGCTATTTAACTAAGTACTCAAAATAGGTCTTGTGCCTTGTTTTCTTAGCTTCCCTGTTGTCCAAAATTCACTCCATCTTAGGCGGCTCCTTAGGTGGTAAGTGCTCCATCCATTCTTCGCTTTCTTGAACAAATTCACCGGCACATTCTCCTACAATAGGACTCCTATACAATGTTAGATCAGACATAATAAATATAGGTGAAATAGCAATATCATCAGGGAGTTCAATTTTGTAAGCATTAGGACCATATTTATCCAAAATTTTACAAGGTCCAATCCTTCTCATCATCAACTTGCTATGGATTCCCTTGGGAAACCTATCCTTGCTAAGATGAACCATGACCATATCACCCACTTGGTACTGCACATCTCTCCTTCTCTGGTCCACTCTTTCTTTAACCTTTTGATTGTTTTGTTGTAAGGTATCTTTGACTTGTTGGTGCACCTCTTTCATAGCCTCTACAAATTCATCAACATGTCCACTCCTCTTGTCTAACCCCTAGACATCTCTTAATTCAAAAAATCCTCTTGGATTACTACCATACACAATCTCAAAAGGACTCAGACCTGTACTTCTGTTTGTTGAATCATTATAGGCATACTCTTCCTGAGGTATCACCACATCCCAACTACTGCCATGATCCTTTATCAAACACCTAAGAAGATTTCCCAATGACCTATTCACAACTTCAGTTTGGCCATCAGTCTGAGGGTGATAGGTTGAGATAAAAGACAAATTTGTACCAAACCTTTTCCACAAGGTTATCCAAAAATTCCCTACAAAATTGTTGTCTCGGTCAGATACAACACTCAAAGGAAACCCATGGATTCTAACAATCTCTTTGAAAAAAATCCTGCAATATAGCTAGCATCATTTGTGGTTTTACAAGGAATAAAGTGAGCCATCTTACTAAACCTATCTACCACAACAAACACACTATCTTGACCTACCTTTGTCTTGGGTAATCTCATCACAAAGTCCATACTCAAACTTTCTCATGGTGGACTTGGTATATGCAAAGGTTGGTACAACCCTGCATTGGTTGAGACCCCCTTTTCTCTCTGACACACAGTACAACTCTCCACAAACTTTCTGATATCAGTCTACATCTTTGGCCAAAAGTAAAATCTCCTAACTAGGTCCAAAGTCTTATTTAGCCCAAAGTGACCTCCTAAACCACCACTATGTTTCTCCTTTACTACATTATCCCTCATTGAACACCTAGGGATACATAACTAACATCCCTTGAACAAAAGACCATCCTGCAAGGTGTAGTCAGAAAACTCTCCATGAAAAGAATTTGCAAACTCACAACATACCTTATATATTTCCTTGAAATCTTGGTCCTCTTCATACAATCCTTTGAGTGCTTCAACACCCATACTCTGCAGCTGCACTCCTTGCACTGTCAACACCCTCCTACTTAGAGCATCTGAAACCTTATTGGCTACCCCTTTCTTATGCTTGATGATGAAGGTGTATTCTTGAAGAATTTCAACCCATTTCATATGCCTATGACTGAGCTTCTTAGTCCATTCAAAAAACTAAGAGCATGATTTTCAGTATACATAATAAGTTCCTTAGGAAGCAAGTAATGCCTCCACTTTTTTAGAGCTTGTACCATGGCATATAGCTCTAAATCATATGAGGAATACTTCCTCTTTGCTTCATTTAGTTTTTCACTGAAAAAGGCCACCGATCTCCCCTCTTAGCTCAATACTACTCCTATAGCCAATCCACTTGCATCACATTCAATGGTGAAGACCTTACTGAAATCAGGCAATACTAGGACTGGGTACTTGGCAACTTTCTGTTTTAAACACTCAAAACTCTTATCTACTTCTTTGGTCCACACAAACTTCACCTTACCACCACCCTTGATGGTTTCTAACATAGGTGCACAAATATCACTTTAATTTCTAATGAATTTCCTATAAAATGTTTCCAAACCATAAAAACTTCTTACCTCTCTGGCTGTCTTAGGTTTAGGCCAGTTCAAAATAGCCTCTACCTTGGAAGAATCCATCTTCAAGTTACCCTTAGAGATGACAAAGCCTAAGTATACCAACTCCTTCTTCATGAAGTCATACTTTTCTAAATTTATCATCAACTTCTGCTCCTACAGCCACTTCAAGACTACCTCCAAGTGTTTCAATTGCTCCTCCTTGCTCTTACTGAACACCAATGTCATCAAGGTACAATACCACAAATTTCCTATAAACTCCTGCAACATTTCATTAATTTGTCTCATAAAGGTTCTAAGGGCATTTGAAAGACCAAAAGGCATCACAAGCCACTCATACAACCCTTTATTAGTTTTAAATGCAATCTTCCATTCATCCCCCTCTCTTATCCTTATCTGATGCTACCCACTCTTGAGGTCAATCTTGGAGAAATAGGTAGCTCCTCCTAAATAATCCATTAGGTCCTCTATCCTTGGGATAGGAAACCTATATCTGATGGTTATCTTATTGATATCCCTAGAATTAGTAAAAAGCCACCATTTCCCATCCTTCTTTGGGGCTAAAACAATAGGTATTGTATATGGGCTAAGGCCCTTTCTCACCAACCCTTTATCTAGGAGCTCTTGAATTTGCCTTGCTATCTCTTCATTCTTTTGTGGAGTCATTTTATATGTTGTCTTGTTAGGAAGTACTACTCCCGATATGAGGTTAATCTGATGACTAAGATCTCTGATAGGGGGCAGAGAATCAGGTATATCTTCCGCAACTGCTCCTTTATACCAGTCTAGCAATTCATTGACCTCCTTAGGTCCTACCTCACTCACACCCTTCTTCCTTTCTTCCTTGGGTTTCACAATCAAAGCAAAACCTACTTCACCTTCCTTCTTTAGTGTATCAAGGAATTATTTTTACCCTATCATCATCACACTAGATCCTACATGTTGTGGATCCCCTTCTACCACTGACTGTATCCTAAAAGTCACACCATCATTTTGGAAAGAGTAAGCATTCTTTTCTCCATCATGATGAGCCTTTCTATCAAACTGCCATGGTCTGCCAAGCAAAAGATGGAAAGCATCCATTGGAAGAATGTCACACAAAATTTTATCCTTATACCCCTCAATACTGAACTCTACCCATGCTTGTTCATTGATGAGTATGTGTTGCCCTTTGTTCAACCAACTGACCCTATATGGACAACTATGGGGTATCCTTTCTAAGTTCAACTTGTTTACTGAGCTTCCAAAGATACAATGTTATCAGTAGACCCTGAATCTATGACAACTTTACAAACCTTACCTTGAATCTTGCAGTTGACTCTAAACAAAGCCTTTCTCTAGGGTGGCTCAGTCTTCACTGGTTCCTTGAGCAATTTCCTCTTGATCATCAGGTTCTCTTCCATCTCTGATGTCAAATTCACTTCAGGAGATGTCACACTCCTTGCATCTTCTTGAGTCAAAGTGGCTCTCTTCTCACCACCATGAGAAGTTGAGGCCTTCTCTGGACACTTGTAGGTTGGGTGCCCCATCTGATTGCAGCTATAGAATCTCATATCGAAGAAATTGGATCATCTCCCTAATCCATTTGTCCCACCTCTTCCATTATGTCTTCTCCCATGGCAACCTCCTCTGCTACTTGAGTCCCCAACTTTCTCTCCTTGGATAGACTCACCACTAGACCTTTGGTTAGGACTTCTTCCTCCAAAACTTCCTCTGCCTCTGAAACTTCTCCCTCCTTTGCCTCAATTACTCTGCTAACTTATTTTTAGTTTCTCTTCTTCCCTTAGGGCCAATTGAAAACACTTTTTCACTGTCTGCAGTGCCAAGATGTTGATCTCATCTTGGATGTTCATCCTTAGGCTGCTCAAGTACCTGGCCACTTTCTCTTACTCCTCTTCTTATCTCTTTGATCTGAGACTAAGCTTATGAAACTCCTCTGTATATGCATTGACATCAAGGTCTCTCTATCTAAGGTTCTGCAATTTTTGGTACATCTACACTTCATAGTCAATGGGCATGAATTGTGCCTTGACTTTAGCTTTCATCCTTTCCCAGGAGGTTATCATATTTTTTCCCTCCTTAACTCTCTCCCCTTGTACATAGTTCCACCATGTAAGGGCAGACCCCTTCAACCTTTTTTTCCCAACTTAACTCTCTTATCTTTGGGGATTTCTTTGTACTCAAAATGACTAGTCAATGCCTCAATCCAGTCTATCACCTCTTCTACTTCCATACTTCCACTATATATAGACAACCCATCAATGGTGTCCCTATCGACTGACCTCAAGGAATCTACAAATTCCCTTTGATCTGCAAGTATCTCCTCTACCCTCTTAGAGGATTCCCCATCTTCTTTATCCCCTTATTCATTAGTGTCACTTCCATCTTCCTTATCCTTAGTCTTTTTCATTTCTTCAAGCTTGGACTCAAGCATCTCTTCAATCAACTTCTTCACTGCATCTTGTGACATACTCTTAGGAGGCATTTTGTCAGCCCCTATTTCAACCTCTTCCTCTGACAGACACTAAGACCACACCACCCAAGTGATCTTCAAAATCCTTCTCTGATACCAATATGACAAGGAGGCAACAGACTAGAAAGATAACTTTGAACCAACCAACCTCTAAGGCTCACAAACTCAACCAGTAATCCCTAATTCCAAAGATCCTTACACAACACCAAGTCAAGAAATGGTTTAATGGCACCAAACAACACCTTGGAAGACCCGAAGGCTCTAATATGTTCACTTACAAACAACTAACACTTCTCAAGTTCTTGTGTGACCACCCACACTCTTGCATACATGAGTGGTCTACTACTAGGCTTTAGGGTTTGAATGACCCACTAGACCCATTCAACACAATGATCCTTGGAGGGGTGTTCTCACAACATCTTGACACAAATGAAATATGATTTCATGGTTTAGATCCACCGCAACATCAATTTTGACTCACTTGCCCACAAACTGAACCGGTTGCAATTAGGCCTCCATTTGAAGAAATTAGGTGATAACTTTTGACACCCTGAGGATCTAGGCAAACAAAATATATTTTCAGATACCCTTTTGGGAGTTATCAACAATATCTTAGTTTTCGGTACTGGACCAATTTGCATATATCCCAACCAATATTGTACTAACAGACCTAATAGGGCTATTAGACCTATTTGATTGAACGCCTTCTACAAACTCGTTTGGTTCTCCTAATGGGTGACCATCATTGACCATGAAATTTTATGTAAACCTCCAAATTACTCTTCTACCACATTCAAACCCCAATCCAATGCTCTACCACTCAATTCTCATGCACTGCACTCATCAAACCGGTATGTCACATAGAGATGCCAGACCTAGGGTTAGTTCTTCATCCTCTTCACCCTATTGTATCCTCTTAATGGATTTTGGAACTGACATATGATACATTGGCCTATCATCCCCTATGACGACAGAGTGTTCTGTTAAGGATTGATAGGCCAAAACCCATTATTGCAGTCAAACCCTATGGGTTTAGGGGTTTTAGGCTACCTGGTAGATATTTGCTTGTAGAATGGGGCAGGGGTCACTTCAATACTTGACACTGAAAGAAAAACAAAGGTAAAATGATCTAGTTACAAGAACTATTCCATGAGAATTCTTGCCAATCCACCTTCAGTATGCAATCAATATAAATTAGATGACTTTTCCGAGTTTCCAACAGTTCTTGATGCTTTAATTTCCTTTCCAAATAGACCAACATACATCCTTTGGTGTTTGGGGCCTTTAAATATTTCTCCCAAACAACCACAACCTCCTCCAACTATTTTTCAAACTGATTGACCGTTGGAGAATCACGACTTACAAAAAGTGCAAAATTGACATGACAACAAATTGACAATATGACAACTTTTGCATAATTCAACCATCTTAGACTCTAGACTATCATAGTCCCCCAAAATGATTACATTTGATCCTAAAACATCAAAAATGACTCAAATATACTTGTGGTTACTTGATCCCTCAATTTAGACCATTGTGACCCTTATTGACTCAACTTGCTCTACCAGACCCTAGATGACAATTTGACCCAAAGATAGATAAACTTGTCACACTCCTAGGACATTGAATTACAAAAAAGGACCCATATGGTCTTATTACATTCCTTCTAGGAAAATAGAAAATAATCTTGTTCTTGGTTCGTATAGGTAGGTGCTCCTGCACCAAATGGGCAACATAAAGGGCATATTTATCTTTTGCAGCTTGTCTTACTATGTCCTTTCCTCTCTAGTTTATTTTATGCTTATCTTCTCATTATGTAAGCTGGTTTCAGATCCCTTAAAACCTGATTTTCCTTAATCAAAAAACATAAAGGGCATATTTCTTATGGTTCTTTGAAGTCTTCTTGGTCTCAATAGAAATGGAAGGAGTTTTCATATATTCCATAATCAAAAGAATGAGACCTTTAATAAAAATTGGAAGTTTTACATTTTTCCTATGCTCTTTCAAACAAAACTCAAGAAAAGCAAGTTTTACACAAAATATTTATGGCAAAAATGGTTGATGAGAATGAATTGAAAACTATATTTAGCATTGAACCTTCTATATAGGGTAAAGTAGCACATAATTACATATGCAATTTTTTTCCAATATTGTTTTAATACAGAGCCTATCATATCCACCTGGAGTGAGCTTGACCATTTTATTCCTCTCTTTCTCCTTCAAAAAAGTGGTTAATGGCCTCCTTAGATGATTCTTATCTCTGAAAACCTTCTTCCCCTTGAGTAGAAAGACCAGTAATT
Organism: Cryptomeria japonica; assembly: GCF_030272615.1. Taxonomy (NCBI): domain Eukaryota; kingdom Viridiplantae; phylum Streptophyta; class Pinopsida; order Cupressales; family Cupressaceae; genus Cryptomeria; species Cryptomeria japonica. Next base: position 552,919,193 of record NC_081414.1, on the reverse strand, counting down.
TTCCCAATAACAAATTTAGTAATCACCAAATTCTTTCCATACATTGACAAGGTGCAATCCTTATATCCCTTCATGAAATCCTTGATGGTTTCAAGATCATAACTATGAAGTTTCTCAAGGTAGGGGGTAACCCCACCGTCCTCCAAAAAATTTCACACCAAAAAATTAATTCTTGAACCATCGTGGGCAAGATGCTCAACTTTTTTTCTATCACCACCCATCTCCAAGATCATAAAAAACTAGAAAGAAGAATGAATTATAATAAGTGATATGTAAAGAAAACCCCACTAGAGAAGACAAATGAGAAAGCCCCAAAAAATACATAAAATATATGTGATTTTACATTTATTCATAATAGTAATAAATGGCATTTCAAATAATGGTATTTTTTTATTTATAATGGTACAAAAGTGGGTTGAAGAAAAACATTTTTTGAAGTTAATTTATTGATTTTTTCTTTAAAATCGTAATATTTTCTTGAAGGATAAAATCACGATCAATCATAGTTTCACATGGAAGAACTTATCATTTTCGTTCACCCAAATGAAATTAGCTAAAGATCTTGCAACTCAAATAGCTTAAAACTCAAAACATTATGAATGATCCTAACACTAATACACAATTCTCTTATTTCCTAAGTGTTAATCATGTGGATTTCCTAGTTAACATTTCTTCATGAGAGCATCAACATATTGATGGAAGAACCAATTCTCTAATCAAAGTATAAAACATGACAAAAGGATGAATGGATTCCTCCAAGAAAAATAATAATTAGATCTTCAAATATTTGAATAAAAAATCCTTAAGAAGGATGCCTTTGATAAGCCTTTAAAGAAGGAAGGAAAAATTAACAATAAAAAATTGAGAATGATTGATAAATATTTGGTGGAAACTAGTTCCATCATGAGGTTGAAATCTTATGAATCCACCTCTCTAAAATTATATTATACCTTGGAACACTAGGGGTTTGGCAACATTCACCATTTTTCATAAATGAGTGAAAGATAAAAGAGTTGGTAACTTCATCCCTTCACTCATATTGGCTTAAGGTGTTGGAAACTTGAGTTGTTGTGTTGTGTTGTCATTGATGTTAACTTATCTTGTGTTGTCATCGATGTCACTATGTATTGCAAATGGTCTAGAAGTGAGTGTTTGGGTATTGTTGTGTGGTCTATTGAAGATGTTGAGGTGTTTCCAAAAGATTGGTATTCTAAAAAATTTCAATATGCAGGAAATAGTATTTATGCAAGAAAGAGTTTTTAATATCCCAGTGGAAGAATGATTTGCATTCCTTTGGTATATGAATACTATGTGTTTTAGCTCAGAATATAATGTTTATGATTTGTGTATATTATACTATCAATTTTACAGGTCCTATCTTTCTTAGATAGTAGAGTTGGTTATTGTTGTTTTTGATAGTGAGGATATCTATCAGAACTGGTCTCCAAATTTCTTGGCGGCTTTCGAATATGTGGATTCAAATGATGCAATTTGTAGGACATGTTTATTTGGTTTGTGCAATGTTCCAATTCAATTTTTCGGTGATGGTTTGATTGGCATGCAAAGTTATAAAGTTTTGAGTTCAGTGATGACAACTGGTCTAGTTTTTGGTTGACTGTGGTGATGTGTCTTACTTGGATCATATTCTTTTGGTCTAGGTTTTCTTTGGAGAATGAGTTTGGTTAGGGTTTTGGGTCTCATTGTGGCATATGGAGATCTGCGTAGTGTAATTTGCATTGAAGGATAGTTTTTGGGTTGACTGGTTAACATGTTTTAATGTTTATCTACACGTTTCATTTGATACCAACCTTGGAGGATGTGTTAGCATGTGTGATCCATTGGAATCATCTGGAAAGGATGCATTGTGATGTATTTGGGTCCTCTCTATCTCTTGGAGTGGACTAGAATGGATATTTTTGGTCTGGGTGGTCGAATTTATGCAATACTGTTTATTTTGTCTATGTCCGACCTAGTCAAAGGTTTTAATGATTAATCTTGTATATAAATGAGCATGGATGCGGGAGTGAATATATGAGATATGTGTGGATTGTCAGGAAGTGGATATGAATGATTTGCAAGCATATTTGAATTTGAGGATGTGTGAAAGTCAGTTGTGAGGAGCGTTGATAATGATATTTTCAGTGCAATAGTGTTTAGAGACAATGTTTGAAGTTAGATGTGTTTGCCATGATATTGGTCACTTGATATAGTGGTTCAAGGATAATTTCATGATCAAGAAATCTTGTTCTTCTCAATTCAAGTAAAATAGATTTTGTAGGGACCTGAAACCCTTTTTACTAAATTCATGTGTGTATTTTTTTCTGCTATAGATATGCTAGATTCTTGAATTAACAAAATATTTAATTCTTTGTTAAATATATTTGTGATAAGTTTAGCAATATTTATTGTCTTGTTGTTTTTGTCTATAATTTCTTTGGATATGGGTGAAGGACATTTCATCCTTTGTTGTGTTAATATTTGTTAATAAAAAGGTATTGTATGATTTCATCCTTTTAGTTGAATGTGAAATGTGTATTGAATGAATAGTTTTAGTGATTTTTTTGAGTTAAATCTTTGTGGACCTTATCATATACTCTTACAATAATTTTAGTTGAACCTCATAAAGCTTGGAGTGTGCAATATTATTATTTGAAATATGATCTTCAAAACTTATTGTTGTATTTTCATGATTCATGAAATGATTCTCTCTCTATCACACACACAAAACCAAGCTATTGAATTTCAATTGAAGTTTTAGTGTTACTCTTAGGTTGGGATTCATGGGAGGAAAGAAAAAAGTTGGTTAGGGTCTTATTACACCCCTACAAATTTAAGAAGTTGTAGATCTATACTTGTAATATTGTGAAAGTAGAAAATAATTGGTATGCAAAGGTTTCATCTCTTACAAACTAAAGATAAGGATAAGAAAAAAAACTTATGGGTTATTATTATTATAAGTAGATTAAGAGACTACTAGAATTATCTTTACACCACAAAATTTGTATGAAAATATATAAGATAATATTTTCAAGATAAACTTAAACTTATGCCCTAACAATTGACATCCCAAATTATATTGTGTAATCCATTATATTATGTGGGGTGTTTCCTAAAAATATAATTACTCACTAAATATTTACTTAGTTTTAAATGGATTGTGTGTGGTTTTTCCCTAAATTGGTTTCAATGCATTCCTTTTAAATGAGTAAATATTTGTAGGTTCTAGTTTATGAAAATATGTTTGTTCAGTAAATGCATTTCATTTTAGTGCTCATATTATTAATGGAATTAAAAAACTCATGAAAAGTGTACTAGCTAATAAATACTATTTTATGTATGTGCTTCTTTTTCTAGTGAAATTTGGTAGAGTTCTCACACACATAAGCTATTGAAGAGCGATTCTTTGTGAAAATAATTCTAAGTATAATTATACTATTGTTAGAGATAAAGGGACTTTAAGATAAGAATGTCATTAAAGAATATCACTATGAAAGATAGTTTTTTTCTAAGGGTCACGTGGAGTTATGAGTTATCTTCCAAGGTATTTTATGAATAAGGAAAGTATTGGAGGAAGCATATGATCTCATATTTTCACTGTCTATTCTAATATGGATTTTTATATATAATTGTTGATTTATGTTATTAGAGACACAATAGAACCTTGTGTTCTATGTTAGGTCTAGCTATGAAACATTGATTTATCACTTACATCGACATATGTCCATTATTGAATATACCTAAATTTTAGTCCATGAATAGTAGTAATTGATTGAAAGTTAATTTTGTGGTTGTAATTGATTCGATCCTCATGGTATATCTATTGGCAATATAGCATTATAATAGACAATGAAAGATTGTTGGCATTTCAATAAGGATATTAAGAAGGTTGTTGATGATTATGGATATAACTGATTAAAGATGTTTACTATCTTGATATTATTATTTTGTCATTGATGTCAAGAAATTGATTTTCTAATTCAGTATGATGTTTCCATATCTTGAGAAGTATGATTTGAAGAGTATAAAGATGTTGGTAAAAGACACAGGAAAGAATATGATGAATAAGGGGATGAATAAGGTATTCAATGGGCAACTATTACTGAGTCAGACAATGATGAGATCATGATGTTTAGATTGTTTTAACATCATACATATGTTGTAAATTGTAAGGTTAATACTATACTATGTTATCAAGCAAAGAACCTAGTCGGTAAACCCTAAGGTTATCGGTATCGGTTAATGAAGGTGGAATGTCTATCGAGTGAAGTTTAGTATTTACCAAGTTGTTACCGAGTTGTAACCGAGCTATAACAGAATGCATTAAATGTTTACATGAGGTATTTAATGAAGGAAGCTGATGAGCTGGAACTGATTAAATGATTGGTATGCCGTGCATGAAGTTTGTTAATGAATCTAAGGCAAAGGAAAGTCGGCATGAAGATCTACAGTGCAGATTGAACCGCAATACCCTAGCACAAGTTCCAAGAAATGTATGCAAGTTCCAAGGCAGGGTAAAACATTTTCAGATCGAAAGATGCATTGAACCTGGACAAGATTGAAGATCTGATGGCTATGATTGATCATGGGAAATGTGATCAAGGAGATTAAGCAGTTACCTAATTGTTTATAAATAGGAAACTGTTGATAAAAAATGTATGCGGGCAAGTGTATGCACAGGGATGCTACATAGTGATTACCGAGCACAAAAGCTTGAAGACGTGTTTGAATAACAGAGTATAGAAGCCCAGCAGATAGACAAGATTAGTTCTATGTCTAGATTGTATTGAACAAATAGGAATCTGCTTTAGCATTTTAGATGTGAAGTTGCAGATAGATTTTTATTACTGCTATTTTGTGAAAGTGATAGAAAATCTCTTAACCGAGTGGACTTAACAGTCTTATTTGTAAAACCCTCTAGCAAGGTGACATTCAGATTGAGTGTTTGAAATCCTTTGACAAGGTCACTTCTAACAAGGTGAAGATCCTAACAGATCTGAGGGAAATCCCTTAACCGGGTCACATCTAGCAATGTGTTTGTAATCTTTAACAGGATTTTCTTTTAACCGAGCATACTCTAGAAGAGTATATTTCTTAGTGGGTCCGAAATCCCACAGTGGTTTTCCCTATTTGGGTTTCCACGTTAAATCTGGTGTTATGAGGTTTATGATGTTTATATGCTTTTGAGTTTGCATGTTTGACAGTTTTGGTTATATTACTGAAGTATATGTTACCGAGGTTGAATCTGATGTTTTAATGGAAGATTAAGTTTGCATGATTCACCCCCCCCCCTCTCATCTTGTTGGTTATTGGATCTGTACTTATATTAAGTATCAGAACTATCAATATCAAGATATGTATTTAAATTTAAAATAAGAAAATGTTATTGTAGAATAGATATAAGAAATAGATATTTAAGAAACTATAAATTAAAAGTGGTGTCCTTTATTTTCAATAGATCTAGAGTATTATAAAACTACAATTTTAAGCCTCAATTTTACTTGGAAATGTATTTTGTAATCTATTCATGAGAAAATACTTGTGAAAGCATGGCCATTGTTGCAAATGTCTCCATGAAAATAAAGCACATTTCTAGGGAGGTATTTGTTTCCTCTTGTTATATTTTCTAACTTGAGTATTGTACATGCTTAACTGATCAACATAATAATTATAAAAGAATTATGAAGCTCTTGAAAAAACCATTCTCATCAAAGTCTAAAAATATGCTTTTTAATTGTGCATTTTTTAGGTATGCTCTATGTTTGATGTTATAACATCATGGTAATATTTTGGCATATGTAGATCCCAAATTTGTAATGCCCCCGCTATGAGGCTCAGAGGACTAAACATAATAAACAACAAAAATGCAATTTAAAAAAAAAATTAAATTAAACCATACAATGCAATGAGTATGATGATGATACAAGATAAGGATAAAATGAACATTTAATATCATACAAGAGTCCTCAGGGCCCCACAACGATGTTACTCAAAGTTAACACAACCATGCATATAAGAATAAATGAAAACTTTTACAAATAAGATTACACTGTCCTTTACAAGGTACAAGATTTACAATTACATTGCCATGAGAGTGTACATAAGATCATTGTTTACAATACAAGGTATCCATAAGGATATAGTCTCCATGAGTAAATAATGAAGTGAATACAAAATCCGGAACACAATGCAGATCTTCAGTCTTCTGATGAACTATCTCGATCAAGATGCAAGTCGAACCCAAACCCAATGGGTGTGAATAACACTCCACCCAGCCATGTGGTACAATTAGGTCCACCCCCTCGTGCTAGGAGGTATTAGTCAGACCCAAGAGACGAAGGGAAGAAACATATTGATACAAGGACACACACACGACTCACAAGGCTACAATCACAAGAAAGCCACAAGACGAGATCAAAGAAACTCACAAGAACAACAACCAACTTGTAGAGGCCCAAGAAATCACAGAGGGACAAAAATCAAGAGAAAGCACTAGGTATGAAATTGGGAAGAGTGTTATCACTAGGTTGTCATGAGTTACCTTGGTAGGTCTTCACTAGGTCCCGACTTCATCCTGGGTTACCTTGGTGACCTCTCTCGACCCCTGGCCCCCATACAAACTCTAGTCGACCACACCAACCTTTCATGGGGACAATATTGGTGGATGCCATTCCAAGCCTTCTCAACTTACCCTAAACCTTTACGAGCATTCGGAAGTAAGAGAGACAACAAAATTAATCTTATTTAATGTGATCTAACTACACACCCTGATTCATTATGTTTTATTTTAACTTGATTGCAAACTTTCATTGAGTTACCCTAGGGTGACCACTTTGGGTCCCGACCCCCAATGAAAGCCACTCCCCCATGAATGCACCTAGGATTCCAAGCAAACCAAAGATCAACCGGAAATCACAAGATGGTAAAACATTAAAATACCATAGCAAGGCTTGACTCTCTTGCTAGAAAAGGATAACATATATATTTTCTGTTGTGTATAAGATTAAAACAACTACAAGAATCCATACCCACAATCCCATATCCAATTAAACAACCATGTCACTCTTCAAGTGTAACAAAACAAGTCAAAATACCACTCTTATACCCAAAAGATGATGGAGAATCCACACCCACAATCCCATATACAATCAACAACCATGTCACCTTTCAAACCTAACAAAACAACCCAAAATTTCACTCTTATTCTGAATAAGATAATGGAGAATCCACACCCACAATTCCATATATAATTAAACAATCATGTCACCTTTCAAATGTATCAAAACAACTCAAAATACCATTATTAAATAAAGAAGATGATGAAGAATCCACACCCACAATCTCACATACAATCAAACGACTATGTCACCCCTCAAACATAACTAAATGACCCAAAACAACATCCTTATATGCGAAGAAGATGATGGTGCTTCCCAATTGTTAGGGTTAAGGACATAAGCAATCATCACAAAACCCCCCAAAACTACCACACCTAAAATCTGTCGAACGTAAGCAATGATCACAACGATAGAAAAACACAATGAATCCGAGTCCTTAAACCCTAAAAAGGGTCTAGGATGGGAGATTATCACACGCACGAGCATGGACCATCTACGGCTTGGAAGTAGGTAGTTGCACCTGAAAGAAACAAAGAAATTGAAGACTAGGGTTGTGTGCATGGAACGTACTCTCACATTCATTTCAATGAAAATGATTGAGAATCCCAATATGTAGCATAAAACAAGGAAGTACACTGTTGGGTGACAATTCCAGGACCTGCACATTGAACCTTGAACTCTAATGTCAATATCGTCTCAATCGAAATATGCTAATTTCAACAACTTGCAACAAGGCCCGTACAATAAAGAGATTCTTCTGCCCACAGGAAAAAAACTCTTCCTCCACAATCCCAGCCTACATTACCTAAAACCCAATTCCTTTATCAATCCTATCCACCTTACTTTCCTCCTTAATCCTTCGTTTTGCTTAATAATGCCCACCTTGAAAAGAGAATTGAGAAAAACTTCTCTCGTGAACTTTAAAATAATTCCGTCGGTCGGCCGCCACGCTAATTTGGAATTGTTGTGTATTGATTTCATTCCCAATATTGGAGGTTGGAAGACGTCAAGATCGGATATAGCTTTTTATTATTATTTATGTGGGTAAATATTAATGGCGATTCGTGAACGTAGAATGTGTGTGGACGATCCAGATTTTTAGCCGCGAAACATGGCCGCCGAATGTTGTGTAAACGTACGTGACGGCATCTTGCATGGAAAGTGATGGATAGATTTCAGCTCCATGCAATGCTTCTAATTTCTACCTTACCAAAGTCTATAAAGTGCCATTTTGTGAATTGGACAGATTAGTTGTTAGTCGTTTTCAGACTTTGAATCTCACGTTACCAAACAATTTTCTGTCTCGGATTTTACCAGGCAGTCAAGCTTCATGTTTGTTGATGTTGTGCTCATCAGCCTTCACTTTCATGCACAATAATGCACGTCTATTTGAGAGTGATAAAAGCAGCACTTTCAATGCATGTGTCACATTCAATATTTTCATTCCTTTCGACAATTTTTGATTTCTTATATTCCTTTGGGGTAATGGAATTTTATCTTGTTAAATTCTTTTCTGAGATGTAAACAGTATGCCGGCTAGAAAAATGTTGTGGTCTAGATTCGGGACAGTGACCTCCACCTTGCTAGTCCAATGATTCACTCACTGTCCAAACCATTATCGTAATCGATAAAAAAATTTGAATGCTTTTTCTTTCCAAGCAAACAACCTTCTTTCACATTATAATGAATCTTGAATGACAATACATTTGGATAAGGTAGCTTTCTAATATTTTATTTCTTTTGAAAAGTACATTAAAGAAAGGGGTTTGTTCACATTAATTTTTTTAATTAGTTTAAAGTTTTAAATTATGAGAATTGTAAACTTTGTGAAGGATCAAACCACTGTCAGTTTTGACTTTCTACATTAAATTGAAATTAGTAATGTGTTTTGAATGACAATACATTTGAATAAAAATGTTTTTCTAATGTTTTTTCTTTTACAAAGTACATTAAAGAAAGAGGTTTCTTTCAAGTTAGAAGTTTCAATTACTTTAAGATCTTAAAATTGTGAGAACTGTAAACTTTTGTTGAAGGATCAAATCATTAACAATCTTGACTTTCTTCACTAAATGTAAATTAGTTAAGAATCTTGAACTAAAATGGCTCCAACTCAAAGAATTATGAACGATATCAATAGTAATAGAGAATTATCTTATTTCCCAAGCATAAATCATATGGCTTCCCTAATTCGCACTTATATTCCCAAGAGCAGTGACATATTGATGGAAGAAACAACTGATTCAAACAAATAACCTTCATTTAAAGGTACAAGGCTTGCCACATATTAACGTGGTTTGAATGATAATACCTTCAAATGAAGGTCAATCAATCATAGTTTTGCATGGGAGAACTTATCACTTTTGTTCACCCAAATGAAATTAGTTGAAGATATTGCAACTCAAATAGCTTAAGCTCAAAACATTATGAATGATCTCACACTAAAACACAATTCTCTTATTTTCCAATTGTTAATCATGCATATTTCCTATTTAGCATTTCTATTCACAAGAGCACCAACATATTGATAGAAGAACCAACTAATTCTCTAATCCAAGAATAAAAAATGACACAAGCATTGGTGGTTGCCTCCAAGGAAAAAAATACTAGCTCTTCTAAGATTTGAATAAATAATCCTTAAGAAGGATGCCTTTAATAAGCCTTTAAAGAAGGAAGGAAAAAATACCAAAAAAATTGAAAAGGATTGGGAAATATTTGGTGGAAACTAGTTCCATCAAGAGGTTGAACCCTCATGACTCCACCTCTCTAAACTTATTATTATACCTTGGAACATTAGGGGTTTGACAACATTCACTATTTTTCATAAAATAATGAAAGATGGAAGAGTTTGTAACTTCATCCCTTCACTCATCTTGGCTTAAGGAACATCAATATCCTTCTTTCATGATATTAGTCTTGAATCAATGCATCATTTATCATCTTTCTTTTAGGAATTTGGCCCCTTAGTTGGTGATGAAGATTATATTACTATTGAATGCATTTTATCCTTTATTCACCTATTATATGAATGATATGCTTATGAATCTACTCTTTGGCACAACTTGAAAATGCTAGCTTTCAAATGAAAAAGGAAAAATTGTTGGCTCCAACAATTTTCTTGTTGCATTTCCTCAAGTTTTGAGAGATCATGAAGTTGTTGTTGGCCATTTGGTGGAATTGATTATGTGTTGCATTGATATTTTTTCATTGATGCCAGCACTAGTTGTTTGGATGCTTTACCTACACCCTTCTGGTCCCGGTAGGTTGAGTGGTTTTTGGCTTGGTTTGGATCTAGCATGATCCGGTAGGCTCTGGTATAGTTTGGTTATGGAATTGGCTTATTCATGATACTCATGTTCATATTCAACTAGTTGGTTTTGGTCTGGTGATCGGATGCTATCCTGTTTGCTTAGAAGCTTGGCCTTTGGTTTCGATGAGGGTTTCACCGGCAGAGCTTTTGATGGAGATCTTTGATAAATTACACAAGTGGTGTTGGTGCAGCTTCTGGTGGAGTTTCAGGATGCTGATGGTGATCATGTTTGGGACTTGGTGGATGGAGATCATTGTTGTAGCATGTGGACCTATACTGAGTCCTGGTTGATCTAGGTTATGGACTGACTTTAATGTAACATGTGGATTGGACCTCTCGATGTATTTCCGGGATGTCTTATGTGTTGGATATTGTTTGTTTGGTCTAAGGCCAACATGGTTTGTAATTATGTAATTGGTTTATTGTCGGGTGGCCGACCTAATTGTTTATGGTTGAGGGTTTGTATATATAGATGTAAGATCTCATTGTAGATCATATATGGTAGAGATCATGGTTATGAGAAAGGGAAGTAATGTGCGAATAATGTAATATCATTCAGGCAGAGGATTTGGTTAATCATTGGAGATCTAATTGGGTTCATGTAAGAGGATTTAGTCCTCTGGTATTGAGCTTAACCGCAACTGTACTCAGGCATAGGAGATGCTATCTTTTGTAGTTCAACACTTCTTTAGATTGTAGTATGGATTTCTATGTAGTCAGTGAGGCTCCTTTTGTGTTGAGCAGTGTGCTCTAGGCTGTTGGACTTCTTGCAAGGGCAGGCCCCTCAATTGTAATTCACATACTTACCTGCAAAAGTATTATATGACTGTGGGTAGGCTTTTCATTGTGGTTTTTCCCTTTACTGGGTTTCCACATATAAATCTTGATGTCATGTGGATGGTATTTATTCTGTGATTATTGTTTATGCTTAATTAGTTTAACTGCTATTTCGGTATTAATATTTTGGGTTCCATTATTAAAGTTTTAATTGCTAATGGTTCCGGTAATCTGTGACAACTGATTCATCCCCCCCCCCTCTCAGTTGTCTTCCGGTTATTTGAACTGTTTAACAATTGGTATCAGAGCTTTGGTCCTCTCTGTAGAAAGTTTAACTACTTGAGGAAGATCCTATGGAGACTAATAGTTCAAGTTCATCCAGTTCTTCTTGAGCTATCTTCTGGAGAGATATTCCTAGGCTTGATGAAACAAATTACACAGTATGGAAGATTCAGATGGAGACTCATCTGAGATGTCTTGGCAAGGAGATTTGTGAGATCACACAAAATGGCGTCACACCTTATAATCTGACATCTGACAATCCTCCTTCAGCAAACTTGGATAAGGAGCTTGAGAATGATTGTAGAGAAAGAGAAGCCCTCTTGTGTGCACTTTCTGATTAGCAAATAATGGGATTAACCGACAAATCATCTGGAAAGGCTATATGGGATAAGTTGGAGACTCTTAATGAAGGTGAACCTACAATAAAGATTGCTAAACTTGATGGTTACCGGGTGAGATATGAAAACCTGAAGATGGAAGAAGATGAAAGGATTACTGCATTCATGGAAAGGGTAAATGAGATTGTTATGGGAATTCAATGTTGTGGTGGAACTCTGAGAGAGCCCTACCACCAGCTTACAAAATGAAGGCTACTGATATTAATGAGTTGAGAACAATGGCTAATACATCTGTTAACATAGATACTTTGGTTGGGAAATTATTTGCTTTTGAGCTTGAAGAATTTGGATCTTCTGGAGCTATGAAGACTGAACCTGGTTTTCATGCATCTACATCTGCAATCGGTAAGAAAGATTGGAAATATTTACATGCAAAGGAATTGGAAGATATGAAGAGAGAAGATGGTGAGTTTGAGCAACTTGAAGCACTATTTGCTAGAAGAGTACCTAAAGGACCGATAGGAAGTAAGTATGAAGGAAAAGCACCTTTTAAATATTTTGCATGTAATAAGATTGGTCATTTTGCATCTAGATGTCCTAAAAGGAATTCAAGATTTGAAGAAAGAGTTAGAAGATCATTGAAGCCTAACCTTGGATATCAGAACAAGTATAAGTACAGGAAAAACATAGACAAATCATGCTACATAGCGGATGGGGAAGGCATTACTGATTCTGATGATGAATCGACAGAATACTCTGCTAGTGGTTCCAACAATTGGAAGGAATGGGTGTTCTTGGCTATCAAGGAAGATGTTCTGGCATTGGAAGAGAATGTACTTGAAGAGAAGGCACTTGCTTCTGAAATTGAAGACAAGGATGAATGGGTAATTGACATCGGTTGTTCATATCATATGACTAGAGATAAAGGGAACTTTCTATCTTTGCAAGAATTTGATGGCAGTCTAGTTAGATTTGGAGATGACAAAGCATGTGTGATCAAATGAAAAGGAACTATATCATTGGATGGTAAGAATAATACTGACAATGTTTATTATGTTGAAGGTTTAAGGAATAATCTTTTGAGTGTAGGAAAATTAGTAGATAAGGGATTTCAATTACAATGCAAGGATGGAAAATGAAAAATCATTAACAGATCTAGTTTGGAGATTGCAACCGGTACACTGACAAAAGCTAATATATTTCATTTGAACTCTAGTGAGAAGACATGTTTGATTACACAAATTGATGAGAGTTGGCTATAGAATAAAAGGCTATGTCATGTGAATTTTGATTGCATTGTAAAGATCAGTTCAACTAAGGCAGTTAGGGATATACCTAAGATTATGAAGCCCTATAATCCGGTATGTAAAGAATGTCAATTGGGTAAACAAGTCAGAACCTCTTTTAGGAGTATACAAGATAAAGCTAATGATGTTCTTGATCTTATTCATACTGATTTGTGTGGCCTTGCTAGAGTTAAATGTTTTCAAGATGATAGATATTTCATGCTAATCATTGATGATTATTCTAGAATGATATGGGTTACTTTTCTAAAGGAAAAATCTGAGGCATTTGAAAATTTTAAAATCTTTAAGGCTAAAGTGGAAATAGAGACATGATTGAAGATTAAATGTTTGAGGTTAGATCATGGTGGAGAATTCACATCCAGTGAGTTTAATAAATTTTGTGAGAAACATGGTATAAGAAGACAATTTTCTGCTCCCCGAACACCTCAACAGAATGGAGTTGTGGAAAGGAAGATCAAAACTATCTTGGATGCTGCTAGAACAATGATGATGGAAGCTATTCTACCTCATATCTACTCGAGAGAGGCAGTGAGAACAACAGTTTATACATTCAACAAAGTACATATCAAAGGAGAAACCGATAAGACTCCTTATGAATTATGGTTTGGCAATACACCTATAGTTAAGTATTTCAGAATCTTTGGTAGTAAATGTTATATCAAGAAAGATGATATCATTGGGAAATTTGATCCTAGATGTGATGAAGGCATATTTCTTGGTTATTCTAATGAAAGCAAAGCATATAGATGTTATAACAAGAGATTGCAGAGAATTGTGGAGAGTGCTAATGTCAAAGTAGATGAGCTGAACATAAGTCAAATTAGAGTTTATGAGAAGGAACCGGCAGTGGAAATGATTGTTGGCAATTGACACTCATTGGATTCATTTTGTTATCATTGATGGCAAAACGATTTGATGGAAGTCACAAATCGGAACTAGGAGGCATATACCGGCAGATACCGACATTGGAAACATTCAGGCCTACACCGACACCAGCATCGACACTTCAAGGAATCCAACATCAAGGAAGATTTATTTAGTAAATCATTTTGTAATTATTGTCAAGACCGGCATTGAATATCTTTTGTAAATGTATTGTAAGATGACATAAGACATATCATATGTAATAGGTATATAAGTCAATCTGCTAGGTCAATTCAAAAGATGTAGAGATGGTGGTATTATGATTGAATAGAGATAGACATATATAGGTATAACAGAACCGTGAGATGTGAAATATATGTATGGAGATCATTTTGATATGCGAACATTATATCATGCAATGATCTATAGATAGCTTGGAAAGCATTCCTGGAGGAGAAGTAATATCGGTAATAGTTCAAGTTTGTGAAGCAGTACAGAGTAGAACTAGAACCAAAACTCTATCTGGCATAGCAGAGGCATTCTTGAGTTCATTTTCAGTAATTTACTTTGGCAGAAAGCTTGTACTTAGTGAGGCTCTTTAGTGATGAGCAGTGTGCTCTAGGCAGTGTGCCTTCCTACAGGTGCAGGCCCCTATTTTATGTAATATCTTTTCATATGGCTAGTGAACTGATATTGTGGGTGGGTATATGCATGAAGTTGTGGTACCAAAAAGGTGCCACACTTCAAAAAAATTTAAAAATGGTCATAATGCACACCCCTTATTACCTTTGCAAACTTTAAAAAAACCCAAGTCCGCATTTTGGATGCATTCTGCATTCCCAAACCCGCGTTTTGGTGATTTGGGGTGCCATTTTCTTACACTTGCCCTTTGTAGAAGCTTGATATTGGTCACTAAGTTGTCCATCTCTCATCAAAATGCCACCATGCCATCGAAGAGCTCGAAGAGGTATGTATTTTTGTTTTCTTATTGTCATTTTTTTATTAATTTGAAGATTAAACTAGGTTTATCAATTTAAATTTATTTTCATTATCAGGAAATGAGATTAGACAAGAAAATGTTGAAAACACTCAATCACCTCCTCATGAAGACCATATTGAAGAAGAAGCACATCAAGAACCTCCCATAATCCCTAGACATCCCATAGGTACACAAGAAAACCTATTAGGTCAAATAGAAAATAGTCAAAAAGAGCTTGAAGGTTTAATCACAAGGATAAAAGATGCCACTGGAACAAACTCCCATAGGACAAACCTTGCCAGTTATTTGCAATCTATTATATCTCACATACAACCTGTGAGTGGGCAAATAAATTTTTAGTCTAGTAAGAAGGAAGAACAAAAGCAATTTTATGCTGACAAATTATCATATGCGGTAGTGAAGAAAAATAAAATTAATAAATTTGACTTGTGTGCTCTTTTTAAAGACCCCCGAACAAATCAACCTTTGCACCCTAGATGTAGGAGATTCCCTATTCATTGGTGTCATCATGAAGGGATTAAGAACAATTTTTGGGATAGGCGGTGGATGGTATTTGATCAGCCCCCATGCAATAGTCATGAGGTACCCCAATACTTTTTGAGAAAAATGTACTGTGAGTTTGTCCTTAATGAGATCCCAAACTATTTTGATTTTCTAGATTTCCAAGGTAGAGGTGGGGGTTCCTCACATGATAGAGAGGGTGCACAACATGACCCAAATCTCCCACCAAGACCATTGGCTAGACCTATGGTGGAGCATGTTATTATTCCTTCCATTGTGAAAGAGAGTATTGAAGTTGAAACTCTAGACTCCATTAGCTCACTCACTCAGACCCTTATACAGTATGCTAGGCCTCTAGTAGAGGGTGATGCAAGTGATGATGGTGATTCTTCTAGGCATTGAGTTCCAGCTCATTTTTGTCAATCTTGTGGTTCTCTTTGCACTTATGATCCTAATAGTTCCGAGAATGCACGTGCACGAGCGAAGTTTGCTACAGAGAACATTGTCATGACATAATCCTTGCTAAACGAAATATTTGGCATTGATACCCAGGTGAATTTCATTACAAGTTCATTTCATTATTTTTATTAAATCTTATATGGAAATTTGAGAATATATCTAAATTAGTAAATTATTATGATAAAAAATCAAGGTCAAAGTGTTCACAATACTAGCAACATTCCCGCAGCACCCTTTTTCATGACTTCGTCGACTCCACAAGTATACAATGAGTGAAGAAATATAATTATTATATGTAGATAGTTGAACCTTATGTGAATGATTTTCTAATTACTCATTTTGGATGTCAAATAGTTTGATGCTAGAGCTTCAACATCAACACCTCGCATTGTATTTCATCGACAATCTTTCACCCAGGTAAGCAATTTATCTTTAATATTGTTGTTAAATAATATAGCTAGTTTTGGTGATTAATCGATATACTTTATTTAATTTTCAGATGTTGACATCAGAGACTCCTCCTGTCGTCTACGCATCAATAGAGCATGGTGTTGCTACAGCAATAGCAAGTTCAACTGCTTTGATAGAAGTATGAGACATATTTGTAAATTTAGTAAATTTAGCATTACATTTGTTAACTTAATAATATGTTATTGAAAATTTTAACGACACTTCTATTTAGTTTAATTTATATTGTGATGCTTACAGGAGGGGCTTGTCACTCCAAATCATGAACGAGCACCTGTTGTGGATGGACATCGTGATTATTTGTATGCGGTAAGTGACTATTCTATTATATGTCATTCTAAAATTCAATTTTTGTATATGCTAACATCACTCTTTTCATTGTATCAAGTGGAGTTACAAAAAAGTCTGGAGAGGAGGTCAAGTGGATATACTCGAAAGACACCTGCATCATATACATCTCCATCCCCTCGACAGGCAAAGATATCTCATGATCTGTTTTCTTCCCCTAGAGG
Organism: Cryptomeria japonica; assembly: GCF_030272615.1. Lineage (NCBI taxonomy): Eukaryota > Viridiplantae > Streptophyta > Pinopsida > Cupressales > Cupressaceae > Cryptomeria > Cryptomeria japonica. The sequence goes on along the minus strand of NC_081414.1, from coordinate 552,902,263 downwards.
GAAATGAATAGAATAGGGTCCTATGTTGTATGCCTATATGACAATTTTGAACATATGTTTTGTATTACGAATATGTGACATTCTATGTCCATATGGCTTTTGGCAAGCTCCTATTTGACTTTATTGGATACCATGTTGTATGCCTATATGGCAATTTTGAACCTATGTCATGTATTACGAATATATGACATTCTATGTCCATATGGCTTTTGGCAAGCTCCTATTTGACTTTATTGGATACCATGTTGTATGCCTATATGGCAATTTTGAACCTATGTCATGTATTACGAATATATGACATTCTATGTCCATATGGCTTTTGGCAAGCCCCTATTTGACTTTATTGGATATCATGTTGTATGCCTTTATAGCAATTTTGAACATATGTTTTTTTTTATGAATACGTGAAATTCTATGTCCATATGGCTTTTGGCAGCCCTATTTGTCTGTATTGGATATATTTGATACTTTTAATGGTATACAATGTTGTATGGATTTGTAGCTTTTTGGTTAATGCAAATCATTTATCATGGTTATCAATAATTGCAGTACAAATGATTAAATGAATAGTTGCACAAAGTTTATTGTTATTTAAGCTTTGAACCTAAATATGTGTTTGTAATCCAAGACACAAGCTTATGGAGATCAACACAAATTCAATAGTTATAATCGAAATAAGACTATATAAAGCAAACATAGAAAGAACCAAAATTAGACAATGTAAGACACTTTTGTACCAATACCCATTCTAAAAAAATTGCATAGCCCATACACTTCTATTCATCTAATGCATGCACTTAAGCAATTTCACTGCTAGGGTGTGGCCCACAATGATCAGATGAGTTGGAGAGAAAAAAGAAGGCATTCCTAGTGTAAACCTGGCCACTCTGATGCGTACAAGCTAACGGTTCGGTGCTGCGATGAGCGGATTGAAAGATGGGGCATTGTGCAACTTTTCATTGAACTCATCTGATGCTTTTTGTCACAACTGAGAAAGTGTCGCCACGAGCAAATGAATCCGAGTCTACCTAAAACAAGAAGGATTTTTTAGAGTGCCATAACATGACCCCGTAGGATCAGACGAACCGTTATTATGATTAACAGGCACCGAGAAACGCAATGCCAAATATTGACAACCTTGAGCAACTTGAGCACTTAAGCGATTTCACTGCTAGGGTGTGGCCCGCAACGATCAGACGAGTTGGAGAGAAAAACAAAGGCATTCCTAGCGTAGACCTGACCAACCCAACATGTATGAGCTGACGGTTCGGTGCCACGACGAGCGGATTGAAAGATGGGGCATTGTGTAACTTTTCATTGAACTCATCTAAGGTTTTTTGTCGCAACCAAGAAAGTGACGCCATGAGCAATTGGATCTGACTCTACCTAAACCAAGAGAGGATTTTTTAGAGTGCCATAACACAACCCCATAGGTTCAGATGGTTTGTTGTTATGATTAACGGGCGTCGAGAAACGCGATGCCGAATATTGATAATTTTGAGCAACTTGAGCACTTAAGTGATTTTGTTGCTAGAGTTTGGCCCACAACAATCGATCTGACGGTTTGGTGCCGTGACGAGCGGATTGAAAGATGGGGCATTGTGCAACTTTTCATTGAACTCATCTGATGCTTTTTGTCGCAACCAAGAAAGTGTCACCACGAGCAACTGGATCCGATTCTACCTAAACCGAGAGAGGATTTTTTAGAGTGCCATAACATGACCCTGTAGGACCAGACGACTCATTCTTATGATTAACGGGCATCGAGAAATGTGATTCTGAATATTGACAACTTTGAGCAACTTGAGCACTTAAGCGATTTCGCTACTAGGGTGTGGCCCACAACGATCGAACGAGTTGGAGAGAAAAAGAAGGCATTCCTAGAAAAAAACCGGCCACCCCGATGTGTACGAGCTGACGATTCGGACTCCGCGACGAGTGGATTGAAATATGGGGCATTGTGCAACTTTTCATTGAACTCATATGACGCTTTTTGTCACAACCGAGAAAGTGTCGCCATGAGCAATTGGATCCGAGTCTACCTTAACCAAGAGAGGCTTTTTTAGAGTGCCATAACATAACCCCATAGGATCAGATGGCTCATTCTTAAGATTAACGGGTACCAAGAAGCACGATGCCTAATATTGACAACTTTGGGCAACTTGAGCACTTACGTGATTTCGCTGCTAGGGTGTGGCCCGCAATGATCAGACGAGTTGGAGAGAAAAAAAAAAAAGGCATTCCTAGCGTAAACCCAGCCACCCCAACGTGTACGAGCTAATGGTTCGGTGCCATGATGAGCAGATTGAAAGATGGGGCATTGTGCAACTTTTCATTAATCTGATGCTTTTTGTCGCAACCGAGAAAGTGTCGCCACGAGCAACTAGATCCGAGTCTACCTAAACGGAGAGAGGCTTTTTTAGAGTGCCATAACACAACCCCGTAGGATCAAATGGATAATTCTTATGATTAATGGGTGTTGAGAAACGTGATGCCGAATATTGACAACTTTGAGCAACTTGAGCACTTAGGCAATTTCGATGCTAGGGTGTGGCTTGCAACGATCGGACGAGTTGGAGAGAAAAACAAAGGAATTCCTAGTGTAAACCCGGCCACCCCAACGCATACAAGCTGACGGTTTGATTCCGCGACGAGCGGATTGAAAGATGGGGCATTGTGCAACTTTTCATTGAACTCATCTGACGCTTTTTGTCGCAACCGAGAAAGTGTCGCCATGAGAAACTGGATCTGAGTCTACCTAAATTGAGAGAGGATTTTTTAGAGTGCCATAACATGACCCTATAGAATTAGGTGGCTCATTCGTATGATTAACGGACACCAAGAAACGTGATGCCGAATATTGACAACTTTGAGCAACTTGAGTACTTATGCGATTTCATTGGTAGGGTGTGGCCCGCAATGATCAGACGAGTTGGAGAGAAAAATGAAGGCATTCCTAGCATAAACTTGGCCACCCTAATGCGTACGAGCTGATGGTTTGGTGACGCGATGAGTGGATTGAAAGATGGGGCATTGTGCAATTTTTCATTGAACTCATCTAACGCTTTTTGTCGCAACCAAGAAAGTGTCGCCACAAGCAATTGGATTCGAGTCTACCTAAACCGAGAGAGGATATTTTAGAGTGCCATAACATGACCCTGTAGGATTAGACGGCTCATTCTTATGATTAACGGGCGCCGAGAAACGTGATGCCAAATATTGACAACTTTGAGCAACTTGAGCACTTAGGCGATTTTGCTGCTAGGGTGTGGCCCGCAACGATCGGACAAGTTGGAGAAAAAAATAAAGGCATTCCTAGCATAGACCTGGCCACCCTGATATGTACGAGTTGACGGTTTGGTGTCATCATGAGTGGATTGAAAGATGGGGCATTGTGCAACTTTTCATTGAACTCATCAGACGCTTTTTGTCGCAACTGAGAAAGTGTCGTCACGAGCAATCGGATCTGAGTCTACCTAAACCGAGAGAGGATTTTTTAAAGTGCCATAACACAACCCTGTAGGATCAGATGAATAATTCTTACATGTCACTAACATCGAGAAAAATGATGCCGAATTTTGACAATTTTTCACACTTTGAGTGATTGACAACAAATAGCAATTTTAAGTTGGTGATCAAAGTCTAGCTCCTTCATCAACAAATTGGAAGGATGAAAAATATCTTTGAGTTGTTGAATTCCTTTCTTGAAAATGTGTTAACCCTTCAAGCAAGGGTTGAGAGTAAGAAGTTCACAAAATGATCCCATGTGATCTCTAATGGTCCAAAATGACATTATTTACATAAAATCACACAAAACAAGACAAAAACACAAATTTTTATATTACAATGCCTTGAGTAGTCGAAAATACAAGTCATGTACATATATCCAAATATGATTGATATTACAATTTTTTACATTTACATTTAATCAAATGAACCATCTGGATCTGCTCTACTCTTTATCGTGTCTAGTATGGCCTCATGGTCAGACTCAGGAACCTTCCATAGGTTCTTGTTTAGTGGTCTACCCCCATATTTGATCAAATGAACATTTGAAGCTACAAAAAGGTTAGAATAATGAAGAATCTTCCTATGTGTCTCGAAGTCCTCGAACAACCACAAGTTAGACTTCTTCACTGGGTACCTTCTAAGCCATGTACCAGTAACAACTACTGATCCCGTGGGGTACTCAATATTTTCTCCATCTACCATAGGGCCATCCAATTTGTTTTTTGCATCCACACAATGACATAGGTAATAATTTGTTCCTTCTTCATTGTCTTTAGCTGCAATAACTGCATAAACATGCCCTGCAATGATAAAGTGAGAAGAATTTAGCAAACAACTATTGGAGAAATGGTAAGTGGATTGAGTTTAGCCAGGTTTGTCCAGGCCTAAGATTTTTGGAGACCTTGATCTCTTCCAAAATCTTCATGGAGCATTCTGAGGATTGTATGATTTGGAAGGAAACTTCTGATGGGCGATATTCTGTTTCTTTAGCTGTCTCTATACATTACAAAGTTCCAGATGAGATTCCTCTATGGGCGAAAGTATGGATGAAGAATTTGACTCCCAAAATTAATATCTTCTTTTGGATCTTTATCCAAAATAAGGTGCTAACCCTTGATAATCTCCATAAGCGTGGATTTTTTTTTCCTAACAGGTTCTCTCTTTGTTGCAGGGAGGAGGAGTCTTCCAGCCATATCCTCTACCAGTGCACTTTCAGTCAGGATATTTGGAATATAATTCATAATAAGTGGAAGTTGAGCTGGGTTTTCTCGAACTCATTGGAAGAGTTTTGGCAACAATGGTTTTGCCCTAGCTCTAATTCTAAGAATGTTGATCTTTGGAAACTTATTCTCCCCATTGTCACCTGGAACATCTGGAAGGAGCATAACAACATGACTTTTAGGGAAAAAATTGTGAACCTTGAAGTGGTGGTGGATAAAATTTATAGAGGGATCCATGATTGCTTATATGGCATTAATACTGAATTATCTGCTAAGGAAGATTTTAATGAAAGATGGAACCTTTCCAATAGAAAAAATAACAAGGATAAAGGTAGAGAAGGTCTTTTCTAAAGCTTTCATCCCTAGAGATGGATCAAGGCAAATTTCGATGGGGCATCTAAGAGAAATCCTGGCAATGTTGGATATGGGGGAATTGTCAGGAATTTTGCTAGAGGTTGTCTTGTGGCTATTGTTGGTCCTTTGGGTAACCAAATGAGCCATTATGCTAAAGCTTTGGCTGCCCTTAATACTTTGATTATTGCTAAAAATCTCAATCATGACAAATTATGGTTGGAGGGAGATTCTCTTAATATTATTAAATGCCTAAAGGGTGAAGCTGATCCTTCATGGTCCATCAAAAATATCATTTTTAAGGCCAGAGAAATTATTAGTAGTTTTAAATCTATTATTATTGAGCATGCCTTTAGGGAAAAGAATGTCATCACAGACGGTCTTGCTAACCTTGGCATTATATCCAAAAAATAAAGCATATGGAATGGTGAAGATAATATTGAGTTCAATATTAAAGACCTCATTAGAAAGGACAAAATTATGGGGAAAGAAAGATTGCATTTTAATCATGGTTGTATTAATGATTAAACATCAAAACTTTAAAAAAGAGATGATAGCTTGTCAGAAGGGCGGAGTTTTAAATAAGAATATTAAAAATTTGCATGCTTTGTGGGTGCTTATTTTCAAGTGTCTGAGTGTCATCTGGAAGCTCACTTCGAATTTGCTGAAGGAGAAAAAATTGCAGAATGAATTCAAGAATGGGAGGTGACCTTAGAAGAGAGGAACCTGATAACCCTTCTAGATGGCAGGAGATGCCCAAGGTCTAGATGAAGCTGGAGAAGGGTTTTATAACGTCATTCATGGAAAAACTAGTGGATTATGACAAAAGAAGAGTTAACTTGGCGGTTACTAGAGTGATTGAAAACTGGAAAAATGGCACTTTCAAAATCCATGGTGTCAAATTCAAGCTAGACGCAGACCTCATCTTTTCAGTCACTGGTATGCCCCATATTGGCCTCAATTTCTTTAGGGACTCGAAAGTCTCCAATAATTTTGTGAAGCTCTTTCCGCGCAAAGATAAGGAGAGAGCTAAATTAGGCAAAGCGTCTGGGGGGTATTATGATGTGTCTAACATTAAATTTTTTTTGGGGGTTTGTGCTTAATTCCATTATGGAGTATATCACTATGGAGGGTCGCTTCACTAGTGTCCATACCTATCACTTTGTGCTTTTGAACCACTTTAGGCATGAGAAAAGGGTGTCTCTTCCTTATTACCTTTTCAGGTCCCTGTCACGCTCGTTGAACAAGCATAGTAAGAATCCTTCTTCTCTTGTGCTACATTATGGTCTTATTTTGCTAATTTATGAGCATTGTAAGATTTTAGCGATTCAGGAAAACAAAAGGTTGTCGGTGTCCCCAGGCAAAGGTAAGAGGAAAAGTGAGGATTTTGGGCCCAGCAAGGATGAGCAGAAACAGACTAAAAATGCTAAAAAAGGCTCTGCGGAGAAAAATGTGGACATGGATTTGAGCCATAAACATAAGGATGTGGAGGTTGATCCCAAGTATATGGGAAAAGAAGGTAGTGATATGGAGACTGATGATACTAACAGGGTGGAGAAATAGAAAGATGAGGAAGTGGGGAGGAGGAAGATTCTGATCAAAAAAGCTCGGTCAAGGAAACATCCAGAATGGACAATGGTAATGATAAGGAAAATTAGGAAGAGGATGAGGGTAATAAGGAGGAACCTACCCATGGTGCGAGCCCTGGTGATCTCAACAACCAGCCCATGGAGGAGCCGGATAACCATAAAAAATATGAGGACAAGGAAATGTAAATAGATTTGAACAAGGATAAGGAGGATACGAGCATGGAAATGGATAGAGTTGGTGATGAGATGAATGCTAGTACGCTTATCCTAGATAAGCTTAAGAACCAGTCTGATGCTCATCTGGGTTTCGATAGATGGGTTTATGACTTTTATGTTGGCTTTTGTCCAGTACTTTGCTGGTTTTTTTGTTGTCTGTCCCATTTAGTTTCTTAATGCTTTTATCTTTTATGGTTCCTTTGTAAAGGGTTTTAGGGTCCCTTCAAAACTTGATTTTCCTATAATAAAAAACTAAGGTAAAATATTAAAGTACAAAAAATTGCATGTGGATAATTTACCTAGTTGGACTAAATCTGACACATGGTCAAAGTCAACTGATGCTTCCATTTGTGTTAGTTGTAGTGCACTCGGAGGTCGATATGTCTCAAGTGGGATTAGAGGCCTCATACACAATTCATCCACCCACTCCTTTGAATCACACTCATTATAGGCACCATCTCTACATGAAGAGCAATAACATGCCATCCCTCGCATATGGATAGTCCATGAACCTTCATTAGAGCTTTTGAAAGAGTGTAGCTCACTTGATCTTGTCAATGTACAACAATCTTCTAATTTTGCAATGTTAGTATCATCTACCAACCAAAAAAATCTGCGAACTGAAGACTTACCTTGATTACCTGGACCAATTGTACCATTGTACCACTGAACAATTGATTTTGCATCTTTCAAGTTTGCATTCCCTTTGTACTTTAACTCTTCTCGTGCTAAAGCTCTTTTAATACATGCTCCTACACCATCATGCTCCCCTTTTCCATGCCCAACCTCAGAGAAATTCCACATATGTTGAATAGCAGTCAACTTATACATCCTACTCAACCAATAAAACATTTGAGAGTTCTTAAATTGGAATGCACAATTATTTGACCATATGATATGTTGACGGAATGATATGCCTCGGCTAGCCAAATCATTGTAGAATATCTGAAAACAACCTTTCACAAACTCTATAGAGTGTGAGTGATCATCACTGATGTAAAAATGATACTCCCTCAATATCTTCATATCCTCTTCCATACTATCATGTGCATGAATGAATGCTATATGCACAAATATAGCAACTTGTGTGGAGTTTTAATATTGCGATTGCACCTCATTCTACAGTTGTAGTGTGTAGTTCTCTATAAAGTCAACAATTGAAATGATTGTATGAAGTGGAAATATGCCCTTGCATAACTTGAATTGTGAGTCCAACCAACAAGATTGATGGTTATGCCTTGCATACTCATACACTATATTCTCATGAAAGATGCCCATAAAGTGATACACTAGAATCTTCTCACTAACCAATTCACACCTTTTTGCTTCTTTTCCATCTTTTAGCATGTAGGCCACTATCTTATATTTTCCAAATTCCACTAATTCATTACCAATTTCTTGTCCAATATCCATATGTTGACAAATTTTTAAATGTCGCAATCCACCGCAATGAACACATGTGCCATCCAAGAAACACTTATTGTAATATACTTGACCATCTACTCTTTCACATAAGATGCTAGATATGAATTCCCTTGAAGATGTCGGTGGACCATTTATGTTGCATTCCTGCAAAACATTGTTAGCATGCAAATCTATACATATGTGTTGATAAACATCATAATGGTTAGAAAATTTGATATGTACTCTACAACAACAAGTTGTGTGTGTGTGATTTATTTTGACATAAAAAGGCTTTACCATTTCAAATAATCTTTAACTAATTTTAATTTGAGGATACATACGTTGAAACTTGGCAAAAAATTGTGTTTGAGTCATATCCAAAAAATGTTTCGGATGTGGATCATGGATTTTACTACCAATCCTCCTTCTTACAACATCTCTTTGATTTGGAGAGACCCTCTTATTATTATTCCAAAAATATTCAATTAGGGATCTCAAGGCTTCAACAATTGCTTTATCTTTCCGTGGTAATCTACCAGAAAATGCCCATAACTCATTGTTATATGGATCCTCCACTCTTTGTCACCTTCCCATAGCTCTCATTAGAGTTTGTCTACTTATCTTCAATTGTCTACTTGTCTTTCTAATGAGGCGAGCTTTCTTAGTTTGAGTGCTTACAATTGTTGATGTAATGACACGTCGTGTGGTATTACTATCTTTTGTGCGTGAGTTAGAACCAACAGTATCATATGCTTTCATCATATTCTTCACAATAGATTTGTCACTTGATTCTATTGATGTTCTTAGCCCAATAATCTACATTATGGGCCTAAATTTCAGATTTCTCATAATTTCAACAAATAGTTGACATCTTCCTGTATCATTTAAAGGCTCAAAAAATATTTTCCATATCTGGTTAGCATGTCTTTGACAAGTACGCTTCAGAATCTTGTCAACCATTGGTTTCAAAACATTAGCATCAATATCAATCAAATACGTAGGCTTTCTATGCAAAACTCTAGGGGGTATTCTCAAACTTTGAGTTACGTCAAGATTAGGAATGTCAATAACATTAGGGATAGGTCACATACCTTCAACCAGAGATGAAAATGATGACATACCTTGAAATTGAGGTGTACAAGATGGTGTAGCTCCAATACTTGATGTCAATTGTGAAGTACTTACAACGTCAAATGTCATAGAGGGAGTGAATTCAATATGAGATGTTGTAGATGCCAATGGTGTGCCAATAAGAGATGGTGTGCCTTCAACTTGAGATGTAAGAGATGGGGTGCCTTCAACTTGAATTGTGGTAGACATTCTCTCAACCTCAGGATTCAATTGTCTCATTGCATGGAGGTTTTGCATCCGTTGCCTTTGTGTGGCCAATTATGTCTCTCTCTTAGATTGGATGGATATTTCATGTTCATCTTCAATTGGCACCTCTTCTTCTATGGTATTCAATTTCCTTTCTTCATGAAGTTGCTTCATTCCTTCTCTTTTTTTTGAATTCTTATCTTCATGCTCTCTCGGTGTTACATTTTTTGGTCGTTTCCTTGGCATGATGATGATTTCTACATGTACATTCATATAAAAGAGAATAAAGTTAATTCATAAAGAGATTTCAAGAGGTGTAAGGGGCAGTACTAATGGATCTATGTCTATCCAAATTATGTTAGGATAGTCCAAATGCATCTATGACTGTCCTAATTATGCATATGTTAAAATGGATATATGAAATTGAAATTATTTCATGTATTTCTTTTTTAAATTATTTCATAAGATCTTAAAAAGGATGTATGAAATTGCAAATTTTGTTTTAAACCACTAAACAAATAATTTTCTTATGCAACTTCCTTCAAATGCATTGTTAAATCTAATGTAAATCTAATAGGATTATAATCAATTTTGACTCACACTTTTATTCTAACATTTAAACAAAATAACACTTAATAAGTATTTGAATTCTAAAAACAAGAAAATATTACCTCAATTATTCAAATTTGATAAAAAAAACTATGTTCTTCCCCTTCGACATTGCCAAATGAAAAAAAAAGTGGTGGAGAGTTGATGGAATGTATAAAATAACCTTGCATAAAATGTCAACACCATGCAAAAAGCATTTTTTTGTCTGATCATGCACATAAAGTAGACAAAATGAGAGGATGTGGGCTTGGATCACGGGTCAAGGGTCCCATATAACCGTTTTTTAGTGCAACTCATTTGGCTAGGGCCAAATATGGCGCTAGCCAAATGACTTCCATTGAAATTTTTAACCTTTGATAAATTTATACTCTATACCCTATAATCTATAGTCTATACCCTTTAGTTTCATAGCCACAACCATAAAAATTAAACTATATAAAACCTATAACAAATACCCTAGATTGTATGACCCAATATTGTGTCTTAATGGGTCATATGGTGTGTTATGACCCCTTAAGACGCAATATGACCCCTTAGGACACCTTATGTTGTCATTATAGGTCATATGATGTCCTAACGGGTCATATGGTGTCCTAAGGGATCATAAGACACCTAATGACCTCTTAGGACACCATACGACCCATAATGACACCATATGGTGTCCTAAGGGGTCATAGGACACCATGAGATCTCTTAGGACACAATGTGAACCCTAACGACATGTAAGGAGTTATATGGTGTCCTAAGGGGTCATAAGACGCTATATGATCCGTTAGTACACCATATGACCCCTTAGGACACCATATGACCCATAACGACACTATATGGTGTTCTAAGGGGTCAAATAGTGTCCTAAGGGGTCATTTGGTGTCCTATGACCCCTAAGGACACCATATGACCCCTTAGAAAACAATATGGTGTCGTTATGGGTTGTATGGTATCCTAAGGGGTCGTATGGTATGAACCCTTAGGACACCATATGACCCCTTAGAACACAATATGGTGTTGTTATGGGTTGTATGGTGTCCTAAGGGCTCATATTGTGTCCTATGAACCCTTAGGACACCATATGACCCCTTAGGTATCGTTAGGGATCATATTGTGTCTTAACGGGTCATATGGTGTCTTATGACCCCTTAAGACACAATATGACCCCTTAGGACATAATATGGTGTTGTTATGTGTCGTATGGTGTCCTAAGGGGTCATATGGTGTCCTATGACCCCTTAGGACACTATATGACCCCTTAAGTGTCATTAGGGATCATATTGCATCTTAACGGGTCATATGGTGTATTCTAACCCGTTAAGACACAATATAACCCCTTAGGACACCTTATGTTGTCATTATGGGTCATATGGTGTCCTAAGGGATTGTAAGACACCTAATGACTGCTTAGGACACCATACAACCCATAATGACACCATATGGTGTTCTAAGGGGTCATAGGACATCATATGAGCCCTTAGGACACAATGTGAACCCTAACGACATGTAAGGGGTTATATGGTGTCCTAAGGGGTCATAGGACACTATATGGCCTATTAGGACAACATATGACCCTTTAGGAAACCATATGACCCATAACAAAACTATATGGTATTCTAAGGGGTCACATGGTGTCCTAAGGGGTCTCTTGGTGTCCTATGACCCTTTAGGACACCATATGACCCCTTAGGACACAATATGGTGTCATTATGGGTTGTATGGTATCCTAAGGTGTCATATGGTATCTTATGACCCCTTAAGACACCATATGACCCCTTAGGACATAATATGGCATTGTTATCAGTCGTATGGTGTCCTATGACCCCTTAGGTCACCATATGACCCCTTACGTGTCGTTAGGGGTCATATTGTGTCTTAACGGGTCATATGGTGTGTTATGACCCCTTAAGACACAATATGACCGCTTAGGACACCTTATGTTGTCATTATGGGTCATATGGTGTCCTAAGGGGTCATATGGTATCCTAAGGGGTCATATGGTGTCCTAAGGGATCATAAGACACCTAATCACCACTTAGGACACCATATGACCCATATTGACACCATATGGTGTCCTAAGGGGTCATATAGTGTCCTAAGGGGTCATAGAACACCATATGATCCCTTAAGACACCATATGACCCCTTAGGACACAATATGGTTCCGTTATGGGTCGTATGGTGTCCTAAGGGGTCATATGGTGTCCTGTGACCCCTAAGGTCACCATATGACCCCTTAGGTGTCGTTAGGGATCATATTGTGTCTTAACGGGTCATATGGTGTGTTATGACCCCTTAAGACACAATATGACCCCTTAGGACACCTTATGTTGTTATTATGGGTCATATGGTTTCCTAAGGGGTCATATGGTATCCTAAGGGTTCATATGGTGTCCTAAGGGATCATAAGACACCTAATGACCACTTAGGACACCATACGACCCATATTGACACCAAAAGGTGTCCTAAGGGGTCATAGGACACAATATGATCCCTTAGGACACAATGTGAACCCTAACGACACGTAAGGGGTTATATGGTATCCTAAGGGTTCATATGGTGTCCTAAGGGATCATAAGACACCTAACGACTGCTTAGGACACCATACGACTCATATTGACACCAAAAGGTGTCCTAAGGGGTCATAGGACACAATATGATCCCTTAGGACACAACGTGAACCCTAACGACACGTAAGGGGTTATATGGTATCCTAAGGGGTCATAGGAAACTATATGACCCATTAGGACACCATATGACCCCTTAGGACACCATATGACCAATAATGACACTATATGGTGTTCTAAGGGGTCACATGGTGTCCTAAGGGGTCATCTGGTGTCTGATGACCCCTTAGGACACCATATGACCCCTTAGAAAATAATATGGTATCGTTATGAGTCATATGGTGTCCTATGAACCCTTAGGACACAATATGACCCATTAGAACACAATATGGTGTCATTATGGGTCATATGGTGTCTTAAGGGGTCATATTGTGTCTTATGAACCCTTACGACACCATATAACCCCTTAGGTATCGTTAGGGATCATATTTTGTCTTAATGGGTCATATGGTGTCTTATGACTCCTTAAGACACAATATGACCCCTTAGGACACAATATGGTGTTTTTATGGGTCATATGGTGTCCTAAGGGGTCATATAGTGTCCTATGACCCCTTAGGACACTATATGACCCCTTAGGTGTCATTAGGGATCATATTGTGTCTTAACGGGTCATATGGTGTGTTATGACCCCTTAAAACACAATATAACCCCTTAAGACACGTTATGTTGTCATTATGGGTCGTATGGTGTCCTAAGGGGTCATATGGTGTCTTAAGGGATCATAAGACACCTAATGACCGCTTAGGACACCATACAACCCATAATGACACCATATTGTGTCATAAGGGGTGATAGGACATCATATGACCCCTAAGGACACAATGTGAACCCTAACAACACATAAGGGGTTATATGGTGTCCTAAGGGGTCATATGACACTATAAGACCCGTTAGGACACCATATGACCCTTTAGGACACCATATGACCCATAATGACACTGTATGGGGTTCTAAGGGATCACATGATGTCCTAAGGGTCTCTTGGTGTCCTATGACCCCTTAGGACACCATATGACACCTTAGGAAAAAATATGGTGTCGTTATGGGTTGTATGTTGTCCTAAAGGGTCATATGGTATCTTATAACCCCTTAGGACACAATATGGTTCCGTTATGGGTTGTATGGTGTCCTAAGAAGTCATATGGTGTCTTATGACTCTTTAGGTCACCATATGACCCCTTAGGTGTTGTTAGGGATCATATTGTGTCTTAACAGGTCATATGGTGTGTTATGACCCCTTATATGACCCCTTAGGACACCTTATATTGTCATTATAGGTCATATGGTTTCCTAAGGGGTCATATGGTGTTCTAAGGGATCATAAGAGAGCTAATGACCGCTTAGGACACCATACAACCTATAATGACACCATATGGTGTCCTAAGGGGTCATATAGTGTCCTAAGGGGTCATAGGACACCATATGATCCCTTAGGACACAATGCGAACCCTAACGACACCTAAGGGGTTATATGATGTCCTAAGGGGTCATAGGACACTATATAACCTATTAGGACACTATATGACCGATTAGGACACTATATGACCCATAACGACACTATATGGTGTTCTAAGGGGTCACATGGTGTCCTAAGGGGTCATCTGGTATCCTATGACCCCTTAGGACACAATATGGTGTCATTATAGGTTGTATGGTGTCCTAAGGGGTCATATGGTATCCTATGACCCCTTAGGACACCATATGACCTCTTCGGACACAATATGGTGTTCTAAGGGGTCACATGGTGTCCTATAACCCCTTATGAAACCATATGACCCCTTAGGACACAATATGGGGTCGTTAAGGGTCATAGTGTCGTGAGGGGTGATATTGTGTTCTATGACCCCTTAGGACACCATTTGACCCCTTAGAACACAATATGGTGTCGTTATGGGTCGTATGTTGTCCTAGGCAGTCATATGGTGTCCTATGGAACCTTAGCACACCATATGACCCCTTAGGTATCATTAGGGATCATATTGTGTCTTAACGGGTCATATGGTGTGTTATGACCCCTTAAGAGACAATATGACCCCTAAGGACACAATATGGTGTTGTTATGGGTCGTATGATGTCCTAAGGGGTCATATGGTGTCTTATGACCCCTTAGGACACCATATGACCCCTTAGGTGTCGTTAGGGATCATATTGTGTCTTAACGGGTCATATTGTGTGTTATGACCCCTTAAGACACAATATGACCCCCTAGGATACCTTATGTTGTCATTATGAGTCGTATGGTGTCCTAAGGGGTCATATGGGGTCAGGAATCGTAAGACATCGAATGACTGCTTAGGTCATCGTACGACCCATAATGACACCATATGGTGTCCTAAGGGGTCATAGGACACCATATGACCCCTTAGGACACAATGTGAACCCTAACGACACATAAGGGGTTATATGGTGTCCTAAGGTCATAGGACACTATATGACCTGTTAGGACACCATATGACCCTTTAGGATACCATATGACCCATAACAACACTATGTGGTGTTCTAAGGGGTCACATGGTGTCCTAAGGGGTCATTTGGTGTCCTATGACCCTTTAAGACACCATATGACCCCTTAGGATACCATATGACTCCTTAGGACACAATATGGTGTTGTTATGGGTTGTATGGTGTCTTAAGGGGTCATATGGTATCCTATGACCCCTTAGGACACCATATGACCCCTTAGGACACAATATGGTGTCATTATGGGTTGTATGGTGTCCTAAGTGGTCATATATTGTCCTATGACCCCTTAGGTGTCGTTAGGAATCATATAGTGTCTTAACAGGTCATATGGTGTATTATGACCCATTAAGACACAATATGACCCCTTAGGACACCTTACGTTGTCATTATGGGTCATATGGTGTCCTAAGGGGTCATATGGTGTCGTAAGGAATCATAAGACACCTAATCACCACTTAGGACGCCATACAACCCATAATGACACCATATGGTGTCCTAAGGGGTCATAGGACACCATATGATCCCTTAGGACATAATATGAACCCTAACAACACGTAAGGGGTTATATGGTGTCCTAAGGGTTCACAGGACAATATATGACCCGTTAGGACACCATATGACCCCTTAGGACACCATCTGACCCATAATGATGTTATATGGTGTTCTAAGGGGTCACATGGTGTCCTAAGAGGTCATTTGGTGTCGTATGACCTCTCAGGATACCATATGACCCCTTAGGACACAATATGAGGTTGTTAAGGATCATAGTGTCGTGAGGGGTCATATTGTGTCCTATTACCCATTAGGACACCATATGACCCCTTAGAACACAATATGGTGTCCTTATGGGTCATATGGTGTCCTATGAACCCTTAGGACACCATATCACCCCTTAGATGTTGTTAGGGATCATATTGTGTCGTAATAGGTCATATGGTGTGTTATGACCCCTTAAGACACCATATGATCCCTTAGGACACAATATGGTGTTGTTATGGGTCGTATCATGTCCTAAGGGGTCATATGGTGTCCTATGACCCCTTAGGAAACCATATGACCCCTTAGGTGTTGTTAGGGATCATATTGTGTCTTAATGGTTCATATGGTGTGTTATGACCCCTTAAGACACAATATGACCCCTTATGTTGTCATTATGGGTCATATGGTGTCCTAAGGGGTCATATGGTGTCCTAAGGGGTTTTAAGACACATAATGGCTACTTAGGATACCATACAACCCTTAATGACACCATATGGTGTCCTAAGGGGTCATAGGACACCATATGATCCCTTAGGACACAATGTGAACCTTCACAACATGTAAGGGGTTATATGGTGTCCTAAGGGGTCATAAGACACTATATGACCTGTTAGGACACCATATGACTCTTTAAGACACCATATGACCCATAACGACACTATATGGTGTTCTAAGGGGTCACATGGTGTCCTAAGGGGTCTCTACATTTCCTATGACCCCTTAGGACACCATATGACCCTTTAGGACATCATATTACCCCTTAGGACACAATATGGTGTCGTTATGGGTTGTATGGTGTCCTAAGTGGTCATATGGTATCCTATGACCCCTTAGGACACAATATGGTGCTGTTATGTGTTGTATGGTGTCTTAAGTGGTCATATGGTGTCCTATGACCCCTTAGGACAACATATGACCCCTTAGGTGTCGTTAGGGATCATATTGTGTCTTAACGGGTCATATGGTGTGTTATGACCCCTTAAGACACAATATGACCCCTTAGGACACCTTATGTTGTCATTATGGGTCATATGGTGTCCTAAGGGGTCATATGTTGTCCTAAGGGGTCATATGGTGTCCTAAGGGATCATAGGACACCTAATGACCGCTTAGGAAACCATACGACCCATAATGACACCATATGGTGTCCTAAGGGGTCATATAGTGTCCTAAGGGGTCATAGGACACCATATGATCCCTTAGGACACATTGTGAACCCTAACAACATGTAAGGGGTTATATGGTGTCCAAAGGGGTCATAGGACACTATATGACCTGTTAGGACACTATATGACCCCTTAGGACACCATATGACCC